>NC_090247.1:63961138-64013638 GCF_037325665.1 Littorina saxatilis
TGATTATTCTAAATAACCCATCACAACCATATGGATAACCCATCACAACCGAGTTTCGATCTCAACTGTCATTGGTCATTGTCTTTGATTTCAGAGTACAATTGAATAATTTATAGAGGTCATCTGCATATTCAGAGTTTACAGATGGACTACTTTTTTCAACATACGACTGAAATATTTTGTGGTGTCAAAGTCAATATCACGTATAGGTACAGGCCTACATGTGTCAATATTGAGAAAATAAAGAATACTTCATACGATACGCACATTCTGCATGGATTTAAAAAGCGGAGTCGAGATATATTGCTGGCTGAAGCGACTGCATGGTCAAAGGCATGTTCAACGAGTATCGCGAGTGGGATCAAGGGACGATACTCCCTAACTTTTACACAGACAGCCATCTACACAGAACCGTGAGAGAGAGGGAGAGCGAGAGGGAGAGGGAGGGAGAGAGAGAGAGAGAGAGAGAGAGAGAGAGAGAGAGAGAGAGAGAGAGAGAGAGAGAGAGAGAGAGAGAGAGAGAGAGAGAGAGAGAGAGAGAGAGAGAGAGAGAGAGAGAGAGAGAGAGAGAGAGGGACAATGACAATGACAATGACAAATCTTTATTTTTCGAGGGTGACAAGAATAAGCATAGATATGCTTTTTTGCATCTGGCCCTCGCCCTAAAGAGGGACTAAACTATTTTACTATAACTATGATCAGGAATAAAAAAGGTTACATAAAAACATTAATGGTAGAACATATAAGTGTATGTACATGAAGCGCATTATGTAGAAGCATTGTAGATCATAAGGTAGTGTTCAAAATTGGGTGTAAAGCAATGAAGATAAACGCAAAGTAAGCATACTTTGCAACAATACATTAGCTCAGCAAAACAATGTATTACAGAGCCAAATCTTCGTGATTTTGTCACAATAAACCATAATTCCGAATGTGCATGTCATGTCTGCGTGTCTAGTTCTTTATCTTTCCGTTGCTTAGAAGCTGAACACTGTGAATATGTAATTAAGTGAACAATAATGTTTGTTGAAATCTCAAGATCATTGTTTTCAATGTGTGTGTCACGACGACAGAATCTCCTCATCTTTGCTTGCCTTCAGGCAGAAGATTGCAGATATGTAAATTCATCCCATGACCTGCTTCTTTGTCTCTGTTAGCTGAGGAGGTGATTATCCTGAATAACCCATCACAACCATATGGATAACCCATCACAACCGAGTTTCGATCTCAACTGTCATTGGTCATTGTCTTTGATTTCAGAGTACAATTGAATAATTTATAGAGGTCATCTGCATATTCAGAGTTTACAGATGGACTACTTTTTTCAACATACGACTGAAATATTTTGTGGTGTCAAAGTCAATATCACGTATAGGTACAGGCCTACATGTGTCAATATTGAGAAAATAAAGAATACTTCATACGATACGCACATTCTGCATGGATTTAATAAGCGGAGTCGAGATATATTGCTGGCTGAAGCGACTGCATGGTCAAAGGCATGTTCAACGAGTATCGCGAGTGGGATCAAGGGACGATACTCCCTAATTTTTACACAGACAGCCATCTACACAGAACCGTGAGAGAGAGGGAGAGGGAGCGGGAGAGAGAGAGAGAGAGAGAGAGAGAGAGAGAGAGAGAGAGAGAGAGAGAGAGAGAGAGAGAGAGAGAGAGAGAGAGAGAGAGGGACAATGACAATGACAATGACAAATCTTTATTTTTCGAGGGTGACAAGAATAAGCATAGATATGCTTTTTTTGCATCTGGCCCTCGCCCTAAAGAGGGACTAAACTATTTTACTATAACTATGACCAGGAAAAAAAAGGTTACATAAAAACATTAATGGTAGAACATATAAGTGTATGTACATGAAGCGCATTATGTAGAAGCATTGTAGATCATAAGGTAGTGTTCAAAATTGGGTGTAAAGCAATGAAGAAAAACGCAAAGTAAGCATACTTTGCAACAATACATTAGCTCAGCAAAACAATGTATTACAGAGCCAAATCTTCGTGATTTTGTCACAATAAACCATAATTCCGAATGTGCATGTCATGTCTGCGTGTCTAGTTCTTTATCTTTCCGTTGCTTAGAAGCTGAACACTGTAAATATGTAATTAAGTGAACAATAATGTTTGTTGAAATCTCAAGATCATTGTTTTCAATGTGTGTGTCACGACGACAGAATCTTCTCATCTTTGCTTGCCTTCAGGCAGAAGATTGCAGATATGTAAATTTATCCCATGACCTGCCTCTTTGTCTCTGTTAGCTGAGGAGAGAGAGAGAGAGAGAGAGAGAGAGAGAGAGAGAGAGAGAGAGAGAGAGAGAGAGAGAGAGAGAGAGAGAGAGAGAGAGAGAGAGAGAGAGCGGTGCATAACTCTGGAAAAGTTGTCGTAGCTGGGAACCCGTTGAGATCCATTCCAACGCCCAAAAAATTAT
Source organism: Littorina saxatilis (assembly GCF_037325665.1). Lineage (NCBI taxonomy): Eukaryota > Metazoa > Mollusca > Gastropoda > Littorinimorpha > Littorinidae > Littorina > Littorina saxatilis. The sequence goes on from NC_090247.1 coordinate 63,963,578, forward strand.
CAGAAGAGTCACCATGAAGTCAAATCAAACGTTAGTTTTTCTCATTTGGTTATTTGCTTTGGCTTTAAGTGTATTGCTTCGATTGATAGCTGAATCTGCTTGCAACCGTGCTGTTCAAGACTGTTCGAACTGTCGTCTGCTAGACGGGCTTGTGTGAATCCGAGTCGAGTCAACTGCGGGGTCAAGTTCAGCGACAAATGAGGGAGTGGAATCAAAATGAAAAGAAGAAGACGAAAAGAAGTTGGAGATACAGTTAGGATATATGGGGAAGAGAAGAGGATGTGAGGTGTTAGATGTAGCCAACCTTAGGTGTTCAAACTCAAGACCGGGACAAAGTAGAAAGCAATGTACCGCGACCGACTCTCAGTGCCGACATACAACTTCCAAGCTTTATTGCTTAACGTCTTGGGCGGGGATATAGCTCAGTTGGTAGCGCGCTGGATTTGTATTCAGTTGGCCGCTGTCAGCATGAGTTCGATCCCAGGTTCGGCGGAAATTTATTTCACAGAGTCAACTTTGTGTGCAGACTCTCTTCGGTGTCCGAACCTCCCCCCGTGTACACTACATTGGGTGTGGATCCCACGATTGACAAAAGGGTCTTTCCTGGCAAAATTGCTTAGGCACAGTTAATAATTGTCTACCTATACCCGTGTGACTTGGAATAATAGGCCGTGAAAGGTAAATATGCGCCGAAATGGCTGCAATCTACTGGCCGTATAAAATGTCATCTCACACGGCATCACTGCAGAGCGCCTAGAACTGTACCCACGGAATATGCGCGATATAAGACTCATTGATTGATTGATTGATTGACGTCTACAACAGGCGAAGTATTGAAGCTTTGGCTCACCTAAACCCGACGACTGAATAATGTAAGTGATCCACGTGTGAAAACCGAAACAGAACAGCGCAATGACAGCCAACATGTCTATCCCCGACTGGCAAACAGTAACACTGCATGCGAACTGACTTGGGTTAACGATCAAACCAGCACGGCCCAAACTGAATTTGTTGCGCTGCCATTATCGTGCGCAATTCTGGTAAAAATATAAACCCGGTATGCCGAATTAAGTATAACGAAAGCCGATGTCAAATATACACAGGGATATTTTAAAATGACTTTCAAAGTGTAAAAGCAGATAGCAGACCTTTTTATAAGCAATATGAATGACTGAATGTCCACATATAAGTCGAATGACGCCGTCCACTATGCTGACAAATGGGAACTAGCTTTGCGCATGAATTCATTGACATGAATTTCGAATGCGGAGGCGTTTGGCAAGCTGAAAACAGGCACGGGCAGGTTTTAGTGGAAAAAGTAAGTGTGTTTAATAAAAACGTCGGAGTAATGGGATAAATAGCTTACACACCTCGTCCTGAATATCTTGCATATTTTCCCTCGGGTCGATTTTCAGGTATTAGCTCGCCAAAGGCTCGGTAATACCTGAAAATCGACCCTCGGGGAAAATATGGAAGATAATCAGAACTCGGAGTGTATAACCTATATATATATAATTATCATTGTGTGTGTTTTTGGCTCACGTAAGTGTAGCCTATGCGATCGTAACTTTGTCTGTCTGTGCGTGTGTGCGTGTGTGCGTGTGTGCGTGTGTGTGTATGTCTGTGGTAGAAACTTTAACATTTCCGAGTCTATGTGTGAGTGGTTATCCAAGACTATGGATAAAGCTCGCATAAGATTACGTCACGGTCAAAAGTGTTTGACGTCAATTAATGCATCATGACGGCATGCCTCCCTGTAGTCTTTCTCTCTCGCGTGGTGTGTGTGGTCTCGGTCAGTGTTATTTTGAGCGGGCCGAGACTATTTGGCAGTCGTGTCCCTGTAAGTAGGCTACATGCAGACACAGACAGATCTAGATCTAGTGTCTCTCTTTCTTGCACAGTCGTCACCTAAGCTTACTGTGTGTGTGTGGGTGTGTATGTGTGACGGAGTGATTGAGTTTGTGTTACTGTTTGTCTATTTCTTACGTGAGCCTTGAAGGCTTCGCCTCTTGTTTTGTTTAAATCTACGATACTGTGTAAAATAAATTAGGGTTAATGTCTGTATGTACTCTTAGTCCGTACACGCTGAGCTGGGGTGGGGTACGTAACGTTACATCAATAAAGTAACGTCTTTTGCCAACAATTCTGAGTTTTGATTACACACCTTCGTCTTTACCTAGCATGTAGGTAAATAAAAATATATTTACTTTTTGAAGTAAATGAGTTGCCCGAAATCGGTAGATTTTGTGTAAGTACATTGCGGTTGATGTCTTTTCTTTGACTGGTGTCAACCCTGGAAATAGACAAATTCCGGAAATAACTCTGTCGGGTTTGCATGGGTCGGGAAAGAATTCATTCTCGTACTTTCAGTGAGGGAAACTAGATGTGCTCCTTGTTCGTTCATGTTTTCCAGACACATCCCTCGCTAGCTACTGGCCTAAAATGTCACGTGAGAAAGCTTGGTTCATTAAGGGAAGGGCAAACTCGACAGAGTTATTTCCGAACATCGTCAATTAATTGATCAAGCTATTTCCACGGCCTCCACAGCAAGCACCCAGTCTGCTGATTTGTGGTGTGTGTCCAAATGGATGGATGGCCTTATCCCATGTAAATACCAGGCCAGATCTAAGATGGATGGCCTTATCCCATGTAAATACCAGGCCAGATCTAAGATGGATGGCCTTATCCCATGTAAATACCAGGCCAGATCTAAGATGGAGAGCCGAATTGTTTACACGGGAAGGACTCTGCCTTTTATTTCAGGGGAGGGGTACGTAGCATTGCCCCATGTAACGTTCTGGTTTCAGGGGAGGGGTACGTAGCATTGCCCCATGTAACGTTCTGGTTTCAGGGGAGGGGTACGAAGCATTGCCCCATGTATAACGTTCTGGTTTCAGGGGAGGGGTACGTAGCATTGCCCCATGTAACGTTCTGGTTTCAGGGGAGGGGTACGTAGCATTGCCCCATGTAACGTTCTGGTTTCAGGGGAGGGGTACGAAGCATTGCCCCATGTATAACGTTCTTGTTTCAGGGGAGGGGTACGAAGCATTGCCCCATGTATAACGTTCTGGTTTCAGGGGAGGGGTACGTAGCATTGCCCCGTGTAACGTTCTGGTTTCAGGGGAGGGGTACGAAGCATTGCCCCATGTAACGTTCTGGTTTCAGGGGAGGGGTACGTAGCATTGCCCCATGGAACGTTCTGGCCAGATCTGAGATGTTTAACCTGCAGTAAAACTGTCAGCGGAAAAACGAAACAAATGGAAGGATGGTGTAAAACGATGGAAGAAAAGGGGAGGGGGACGGAGAATTGAACAGCCAATCGGCAATGGTGGTGGTAGTGCTGCTAACTTAGTATTTCTGTCCACAGTGTTAGTGACTATTTCGTACATAACGTGGTTATATGCTAAAAGCAACATTTATGGTGCGCTGACAGGCGTTCTTTTTATATTTAGTCAAGTTTTGACTAAATATTTTAACATCGAGGGGGAATCGAAACGAGGGTATGGTGTATGTGCGTGTGTCTGTGTGTGTGTCTGTGTGTGTGTCTGTGTGTGTGTGTAGAGCGATTCAGACTAAACTACTGGACCGATCTTTATGAAATTTGACATGAGAGTTCCTGGGTATGAAATCCCCGAACGTTTTTTTCATTTTTTTGATAAATGTCTTTGATGACGTCATATCCGGCTTTTCGTGAAAGTTGAGGCGGCACTGTCACGCCCTCATTTTTCAACCAAATTGGTTGAAATTTTGGTCAAGTAATCTTCGACGAAGCCCGGGGTTCGGTATTGCATTTCAGCTTGGTGGCTTAAAAATTAATTTATGACTTTGGTCATTAAAAATCGGAAAATTGTAAAAAAAAATAAAAATTTATAAAACGATCCAAATTTACGTTTATCTTATTCTCCATCATTTGCTGATTCCAAAAACATATAAATATGTTATATTCGGATTAAAAACAAGCTCTGAAAATTAAATATATAAAAACTATTATCAAAATTTTTTTTTCGAAATCAATTTAAAAACACTTTCATCTTATTCCTTGTCGGTTCCTGATTCCAAAAACATATAGATATGATATGTTTGGATTAAAAACACGCTCAGAAAGTTAAAACAAAGAGAGGTATAGAAAAGCGTGCTATCCTTCTTAGCGCAACTACTACCCCGCTCTTCTTGTCAATTTCACTGCCTTTGCCATGAGCGGTGGACTGACGATGCTACGAGTATACGGTCTTGCTGAAAAAGGGCAGCTACTTGACTAAATATTGTATTTTCGCCTTACGCGACTTGTTTAGTTTGAAGTTTCAAGGACATAAGAGGCCTTTGTACATCCTGCTTTGTCGGGGGAAAAAAACATAATATAATTAATATATACATTTAGAGGTGGCAACGAGTGTGGTGGGTACGAGCCGAATCGTTTACACGGGAATCACTGTACCTTCACTTTCAGAAAAAGACGGCGCGTGTCCGGCCCCTGGAAGCGTGGAGATCAGGAGGCGGAGGGCTTCGTGCAGAGGCGACAATCAGTGCCGGGGGAACAAGAAGTGCTGCCAGAATGAGCGTGGCGGAAACTCGTGTGCCGACCCCATTACCAGCACATTTGTCTGTAATTCTCTGGTAAGAAAAATTAATTGTTCACTTATTTATATTTCTCGCTGAATCTCAATGGCAAGATAACGACCGTTTATAGATCATCGTGGGATATTATGTAATGACTAGATATGGGCTTATCAGGGCAAAACAGAGTACTCTTCTTGTTGTTGTTGTTGTTACACCCCCGGTATAGGGGTGTGTATAGGTTTCGGTCGATGTGTTTGTTTGTGTGTTTGTTTGTGTGTTTGTGTTCGCATATAGATCTCAAGAATGAACGGACCGATCGTCACCAAACTTGGTGAACACGTTCTATACATTCCTGAGACGGTCCTTACAAAAATTGGGACCAGTCAAACACACGGTTAGGGAGTTATTGGTGGATTAAAATTATACAAGGACTTATAGAGGGACATCTTAATGGTCAAAGGGAAATAACCATTCTCACTCAGTCACTGCCACCAACTGAGAAGGTTATTTCCCTTTGACGGGGGTGTTTTTCCTACCTCAGAGGAATTTCTTGTTGTTGTTGTTGGTGGTGGTGGTGTTGGTGTTGTTGTCTGCTTTGTTATTAACGACTTTGAGTTTGCCATGCTGTTGAGTGCTTTCTCCTTGTTGTTGTTGTTGTTGTTGTCGGTGTTGTTGTTGTTGTTGTTGGTGGTGGTGGTGGTGTTGGTGTTGTTGTTGTTGTTGTCTGCTTTGTTATTAACGACTTTGAGTTTGCCATGCTGTTGATTGCTTTCTCCTTCTTGTTGTTGAACACTGTTTAATACAAACAGCATGTATACACTGTGTGTCGATCTTTTATCTTTACAGAACTGTATTCCGGGAATCCCATGCGCTATTGTGGTAAGATCTCCTCTTTTTGTCCGTCCGTCTGCCTGTGTAAACCTTCTGTTACGCGTGATTGTTCTGAAAAGTGACTATTACATGATTGTTCTGAAAGTCTACTATTTATTTCATCGTAAACATGTAAGCCCTCATACGTGATTGTTCTGAAAGCTTACTAATTTACATGATTGTTCTGAAACTCTACTAAAGGTAAACTTGCTTCACCCGTGAAATGTTGTCAGATATGGAACAATATGTATACCCCAGCCCAACGAAGTTGGAGGGGGGTATACTGGATTCACTTTGTCCATCTGTCTGTGTGTATGTCTGTATGTATATAATTATATGGAACAATATTTTGATACAATGATACTAAATCTTTAGTGGTATTGATATTTATACCCCAGCCCAATGATGTTGGAGGGGGTATACTGGATTCACTTTGTCCGTCTGTCTGTGTGTATGTCTGTATGTGAATGGAACAATATTTTGATACAATGACACTAAATCTTAAGTGAAATTGATATTTATACCCCCGCCCAATGAATACAAACTCAACAAGTAATACGTTTCATACATTGAACATGTCTTCTTTATTGTTCTCAACTCAAAATTCAAATTAAATGTCCAAAGACAAAAATTATTTATAATCTTCAAAAATGTAATGATTCCTCTTGATTATTCCCAACTCAAAATTCTAATTACAGGTTTAAAGGATCCATTTTGGTGACCTAGCCACCTAAGCATGGCAAAGAGGGAAAATGGAAGCTAATTTTTGCCCCTTTAAAGACGAAAGGTACAACAAATAATTTTCACAAATGAAACTTTTATTTTTTTTTATGAACTAAAAATTCAAGTGGAGAGGGGATGAGAGACGTGAGGAAATGGCCGGGGTTGCGAGATGGGTGTGGAGTCTGGGCTATAAAGTTCTTGCACGCGAGACAATATACTTCTTTTGTGTGTGTGTGTGTGTGGGGGGGGGGGGTATTTTGTTTATCAACTCTCTCACTCTCTCTCTCTCTCTCTCTCTCTCTCTCTCTCTCTCTCCCTCTCTCTCTCTCTCTCTCTCTCCCTCTCTCTCTCTCTCTCTCTCTCTCTCTGCTCTCTCACTCTTACTCTCTCCTTCTCTCTCACACTCTCTCTCTCTCTCTCTCTCTCTCTCTCTCTCTCTCACTCTTACTCTCTCTCTCTCTCTCTCTCTCTCTCTCTCTCTCTCTCTCTCTCTCTCTCTCTCTCTCTCTCTCTCCCCTCTCTCTCTGTGAATATTTTTGTCATGCTAAATTTGGGGGGGGGGGGGCAAAAAGACATGTTTGCCCCCCCCCCCCACCCCAGGAACAGCAGCTGCCCCCCCCCCTCCCCAGTTTCCGACGCCAGTGCACTGAGTACATACGCACACACACACACCACACATACACACGCATGAAAGCTAAATTTATTAGCACATCTCTGTTTTCAGTGACACTTGTTTTTTTATTACACTGAAACCACCAGAATTTTGTATATGAATTATTCAAATGGTTTGATAAAAATGTCAGTTGATATAAACAAACCTCCCCCACCCCCTACACCTAAAAACAAGTCGCGTAAGGCGAAAATACAATATTTAGTCAAGTAGCTGTCGAACTCACAGAATGAAACTGAACGCAACGCAACGCAGCAAGACCGTATACTCGTAGCATCGTCACTCCACCGCCCGTGGCAAAGGCAGTGCACGTGGAATTGACAAGAAGAGCGGGGTATTCGTTGCGCTGAGAAGGATAGCACGCTTTTCTGTACCTCTCTTCGTTTTAACTTTCTGAGCGTGTTTTTAATGCAAACATATCATATCTATATATTTTTGGAATCAGGAACCAACAAGGAATAAGATGAAAGTGTTTTTAAATTGATTTCGAAAAAAAAATTTTGATAATAATTTTTATATATTTAATTTTCAGAGCTTGTTTTTAATCCGAATATAACATATTTATATGTTTTTGGAATCAGCAAATGATGGAGAATAAGATAAACGTAAATTTGGATCGTTTTATAAATTTTTATTTTTTCTTACAATTTTCAGATTTTTAATGACCAAAGTCATTAATTAATTTTTAAGCCACCAAGCTGAAATGCAATACCGAACCCCGGGCTTTGTCGAAGATTCCTTGACCAAAATTTCAACCAATTTGGTTGAAAAATGAGGGTGTGACAGTGCCGCCTCAACTTTCACGAAAAGCCGGATATGACGTCATCAAAGACATTTATCAAAAAAATGAAAAAAACGTATGGGGATTTCATACCCAGGAACTCTCATGTCAAATTTCATAAAGATCGGTCAAGTAGTTTAGTCTGAATCGCTCTACACACACACACACACAGACAGACAGACGCACATACACCACGACCCTCGTTTCGATTCCCCCTCGATGTTAAAATATTTAGTCAAAACTTGACTAAATATAACAAGTCGCGTAAGGCGAAAATACAATATTTAGTCAAGTAGCTGCCATTTTTCAGCAAGACCGTATACTCGTAGCATCGTCAGTCCACCGCTCATGGCAAACAGTGAAATTGACAAGAAGAGCGGGGTAGTAGTTGCGCTAAGAAGGATAGCACGCTTTTCTGTACCTCTCTTTGTTTTAACTTTCTGAGCGTGTTTTTAATCCAAACATATCATATCTATATGTTTTTGGAATCAGGAACCGACAAGGAATAAGATGAAAGTGTTTTTAAATTGATTTCGACAATTTAATTTTGATAATAGTTTTTATATATTTAATTTTCAGAGCTTGTTTTTAATCCGAATATAACATATTTATATGTTTTTGGAATCAGCAAATGATGGAGAATAAGATAAACGTAAATTTGGATCGTTTTATAAATTTTTATTTTTTTTTACAATTTTCCGATTTTTAATGACCAAAGTCATTAATTAATTTTTAAGCCACCAAGCTGAAATGCAATACCGAACCCCGGGCTTCGTCGAAGATTACTTGACCAAAATTTGAACCAATTTGGTTGAAAAATGAGGGCGTGACAGTGCCGCCTCAACTTTCACGAAAAGCCGGATATGACGTCATCAAAGACATTTATCAAAAAAATGAAAAAAACGTTCGGGGATTTCATACCCAGGAACTCTCATGTCAAATTTCATAAAGATCGGTCCAGTAGTTTAGTCTGAATCGCTCTACACACACACACACACGCACACACGCACACACACACACACATACACCACGACCCTCGTTTCGATTCCCCCTCGATGTTAAAATATTTAGTCAAAACTTGACTAAATATAAAAAGGGAGTGGAGAGACGGATCAACTCAAACACACATCTGAAGCTGTCGCGCACACAGAAGACGGATCATCTCAAACACACTTCGTTGGGCAGGGGTATACGTAGAGGTTACATGCCGAGTCTCAGTGATTATTAAAAATAATGGTCGAAGTTAGCGGATCATGAAAAATGCGAGCTTTAGCGAGCTTTTTCATGACCGCGAACTGAGACCATTATTTTTTATAATCACTGAGACGAGGTGTGTAACCTCTTTATTCCTCCTTTCTTCAGTTATTCAAAGAAAAGAGGTTTTTTTGCGAAAGTTTGATCGAATCCTATTCTCTCAACCAGTCAACCTGCGCAGGCGATCGATTAATGCGCGGTTGTATAGTTCCGTGCAAATCATTCCATTCTGTTAACACTTCTTGTCAGTTTTCCTATTTTGGGCTAAAATCAAGTACACAGATATGCTGTTATTCTGCTGTGGCGGCAAAGGCAGATATTGTGTGTTCTGTATATGTTTTGGTATCGGTTAAGATAATGTTCTTTCGTCAAATGGGACTAGCAGACGAACTTTTGCACCCGTGTTCCAACGTTAAAAACTGTATGAAGTTAAGTTTTCTGGGGAAAATAGTGTATGAAACCGCTTTATGTTGTTTAAATTGATGAGATGTGTGCATTTGGTTGCGTGTGATCTGTTTATTAAATGAAATATTGTTGAAAACTGACCGTCGGATTGCAGTCTGTTGTCGAAGAAACTGAGTGAAAAGAAGGGGAACTACTCTTGTCGCTGGACAAAGTATGAGTTACTTGCCTTGGGAAATTGCTTGTGATGAACGTCTGATCTAGATTCAGAAAACAACCGAACTCATGGATTTTATATGGAGATTCATGTGTTCAGGCCTGTAGTTGTTAATTTAAATGCGGTATGTTTGTATTGTTTGCTCCAGAGATGTATACTTCGTACATTAGAGCGTTCGGAACTTTTCAGTCGCAAAAAGTAGTACCGAAACAGAACAGCTTCTCAACCCATTGCACTATCGAGGATTCAGGCTGTTGCTGGGTCGTTATTTGTTTGGTTGCTGGGTCATTATCGAAAAATAACTACCCCTACAAGTTTACAGAGGTAAAGAAGCAGAGGGGGGAATAAATCTTGTTCCATATCTGACTACATTTCACGGGTGTTTCTTTCTTTATTTGGTGTTTAACGTCGTTTTCAACCACGAAGGGTTATATCGCGACGGATTTCACGGGTGAAGCAAGTTTACCTTTAGTAGAGTATCAGAACAATCATGTAAATTATTAAGCTTTCAGAACAATCACGTATGAGGGCTTACATGATTACGATGAAATAAATAGTAGACTTTCAGAACAATCATGTAATAGTCACTTTTCAGAACAATCACGCGTAACATACGTCAGTCCGTTTGTCTATAATATTATATACATATTATGTCCCTCCGTCTTTCTGTCTGACTGTCTCTGTCTTTGTCTGTATGTCTGTCTGTCTGTCTGTCTGTCTGTCTGTATGTCTGTCTGTCTGTCTGTCTCTCTCTTTCTCTCTCTCTCTATCTCTCTCTCTTTCTCTCTCTCTCTCTCTCTCTGTCTCTCTCTCTGTCTCTCTCTCTCTCTCTCTCTCTCTCTCTCTCTCTCTCTCTCTCGCTCTCTCTCTATCTATCTCAGGGCTGACACCGTTTTATTGAACGCGGACCCATTAGGCAAAAAGAAGGAACATATGACAACATATGTTACAACGTCTTACTTACAGGATTGCGCTCCAGGATCGATCTGTGTTGAATCGCCAACTGGCGCGACATGCAAGCAAGGGACCCCTACTGACTGTACCGTTATTGTAAGTGTTTTTTTTTTCCTTTTACGTTATTTTATTTGGTTGTTGGTTGTAGTATCTTAGCTATGTATGCTTGCATTTTAACTTTTACGATGCATTGAATTCGAGGTGTCATTGTTTTTAAAAGTGCCTGTAGTCTTATAATAGAGTATGCCTGTATTTCGATGATGATTTGTTTAACCCTAAAGCCCGTGTAATCTTCTTCTATTTCAAATATTTCAAATAGGTATGCTAATATGTAAGTGCTGTGTTTTTGACTTTATGATCAGTGCTGTATAATTGCTTGGCTTGTGTAATGATTATACATGTGAAGTGCTGAATGTTATTGACTTATTCATATGATATTGTAAAGCGGCATGAGATAGGCGGTGAATAGCGCTAAAGAAAAGCGTATTTTTGTTAATGATTTTATTATCCCCATCAATAATGTATCCATATGCATATAATTCATTTTAAAAGACCAGTCCAAGGGATAAGGATGCCAATGCAATAGCTGTATTCTCAAATGACTGTCGCGGGGTCAGGACTGGGATAATTGTATGCCTATCGCTCACTGTCGCGTCCATAATTATTTGAAACTGAGAGTCTGACTACATCGAAGTTGCGACAATCGCAGACCGGCGACAGAGCGAGAGTGGGTTAGCTGCTTGCTGGCTTTTACATGTCCCTTCAACCAATTTGCCTATTCGGGGAAGATACATGTTTTTATAGTTAGTCAAGTTTTGACTAAATATTTTAACATCGAGGGGGAATCGAAACGAGGGTCGTGGTGTATGTGCGTGCGTGTGTGTGTGTGTGTGCGTGTGTGTGTGTGTGTAGAGCGATTCAGACTAAACTACTGGACCGATCTTTATGAAATTTGACATAAGAGTTCCTGGGTATGAAATCCCCGAACGTTTTTTTCATTTTTTTGATAAATGTCTTTGATGACGTCATATCCGGCTTTTCGTGAAAGTTGAGGCGGCACTGTCACGCCCTCATTTTTGAACCAAATTGGTTGAAATTTTGGTCAAGTAATCTTCGACGAAGCCCGGGGTTCCGTGTTGCATTTCAGCTTGGTGGCTTAAAAATTAATTAATGACTTTGGTCATTAAAAATCTGAAAATTGTAAAAAAAAAAAAAAATTTATAAAAACGATCCAAATGTACGTTTATCGTATTCTCCATCATTTGCTGATTCCAAAAACATATAAATATGTTATATTCGGATTAAAAACAAGCTCTGAAAATTAAATATATAAAAATTATTATCAACATTTTTTTTTCGAAATCAATTTAAAAACACTTTCATCTTATTCCTTGTCGGTTCCTGATTCCAAAAATATATAGATATGATATGTTTGGATTAAAAACACGCTCAGAAAGTTAAAACGAAGAGAGGTACAGAAAAGCGTGCTATCCTTCTCAGCGCAACGAATACCCCGCTCTTCTTGTCAATTCCACGGGCACTGCCTTTGCCACGGGCGGTGGAGTGACGATGCTACGAGTATACGGTCTTGCTGCGTTGCGTTGCGTTCAATTTCATTCTGTGAGTTCGACAGCTACTTGACTAAATATTGTATTTTCGCCTTACGCGACTTGTTCCTTTCTATGAAGGAAAGAAAGAAAGAAAGAAAGAAAGAACAAAAGAACAAAGGAAGACAGAACGAAACAAGTCGCGTAAGGCGAAAATACAATATTTAGTCAAGTAGCTGCCATTTTTCAGCAAGACCGTATACTCGTAGCATCGTCAGTCCACCGCTCATGGCAAAGGCAGTGAAATTGACAAGAAGAGCGGGGTAGTAGTTGCGCTAAGAAGGATAGCACGCTTTTCTGTACCTCTCTTTGTTTTAACTTTCTGAGCGTGTTTTTAATCCAAACATATCATATCTATATGTTTTTGGAATCAGGAACCGACAAGGAATAAGATGAAAGTGTTTTTAAATTGATTTGGACAATTTAATTTTGATAATAATTTTTATATATTTAATTTTCAGAGCTTGTTTTTAATCCGAATATAACATATTTATATGTTTTTGGAATCAGCAAATGATGGTGAATAAGATAAACGTAAATTTGGATCGTTTTATAAATTTTTATTTTTTTTTACAATTTTCAGATTTTTAATGACCAAAGTCATTGATTAATTTTTAAGCCACCAAGCTGAAATGCAATACCGAACCCCGGGCTTCGTCGAAGATTACTTGACCAAAATTTCAACCAATTTGGTTGAAAAATGAGGGCGTGACAGTGCCGCCTCAACTTTCACGAAAAGCCGGATATGACGTCATCAAAGACATTTATCAAAAAAATGAAAAAAACGTTCGGGGATTTCATACCCAGGAACTCTCATGTCAAATTTCATAAAGATCGGTCCAGTAGTTTAGTCTGAATCGCTCTACACACACACACAGACACACACACACACACACACACACACACATACACCACGACCCTCGTCTCGATTCCCCCCTCTACGTTAAAATATTTAGTCAAAACTTGACTAAATATAAGAAAAAAAGACAGAAAGAAAGCAAGATAGAAAGAAAGAAAGAAAGAAAGAACGAAAAAAGAAAGAAAAAAAAAGAAAAAAAGACAGAAAGAAAGCAATATAGAAAGAAAGAAAGAAAGAAAGAAAGAAAAGAGAAAACAAAAGACAAACAAACAAACAACAAGTCGCGTAAGGCGAAAATACAACATTTGGTCAAGTAGCTGTCGAACTCACAGAATGAAACTGAACGCAATGCAACGCAGCAAGACCGTATACTCGTAGCATCGTCAGTCCACCGCTCACGGCAAAGGCAGTGAAATTGACAAGAAGAGCGGGGTAGTACGTTGCGCTGAGAACGATAGCACGCTTTTCTGTACCTCTCTTGCTTGTAACTTTCTGAGCGTGTTTTTAATCCAAACATATCATATCTATATGTTTTTGGAATCAGGAACCGACAAGGAATAAGATGAAAGTGTTTTTAAATTGATTTCGAAAATTTAATTTTGATAATAATTTTTATATATTTAATTTTCAGAGCTTGTTTTTAATCCAAATATAACATATTTATATGTTTTTGGAATCAGCAAATGATGGAAAATAAGATGAACGTAAATTTGGATCGTTTGATAAAAAAAATAAATTTTTTACAATTTTCCGATTTTTAATGACCAAAGTCATTAATTAATTTTTAAGCCACCACGCTGAAATGCAATACCGAAGTCCGGGCTTCGTCGAACAATACTTGACCAAAATTTCAACCAATTTGATTGAAAAATGAGGGCGTGACAGTGCCGCCTCAACTTTCACGAAAAGCCGGATATGACGTCATCAAAGACATTTATCAAAAAAATGAAAAAAACGTATGGGGATATCATACTCAGGAACTTTCATGTCAAATTTCACAAAGATCGGTCCAGTAGTTTGGTCTGAATCGCTCTACACACACGCACACACACACACACACACACACACACACACACACACACACACACACACACACACACACACACACACACACATACACCACGACCCTCGTCTCGATTCCCCCCTCGATGTTAAAACATTTAGTCATAACTTGACTAAATGTAAAAACACGGAAAAATAACTGCACAATTGTCGCAAGTACGGTACTGCGAATGTTCCATACACTTCCCAAGCTTAAATCTGCTAGAAAAAACCACCCTTGCTGAAGGTTTCCAAGGGCAGAAAGCTTTAACTGCTACAGCGTTTATTTTCAGGACTGCGAACCAAACTCTACATGCATTGATTTCCCCACTGGCTCTAAGTGTGTGCCTTTGAGTTCTACGTGTGCTGTGAGAGTAAGTACATATTTTCGTCTCGTTCTTGTGTATCACATGACAAAACTGAAGCGAACCATTGGTCAAGCAAGCGCACGTGATATCAGTGGACATTGTGTAGGAAGTTTTGTTACTACGATAGTTTTACGCCGCGATCTCATGAGTCTTCCTTTCTTGTGACAAATAAATGTGGATGTCACACTTACAACAATACATGATACTGTTTCTTCCTCCGATGTTTAGTTAAAGAATTGTTGTCAGCTTTCTATCTGTTTTAAGTACATACACATGTTTCATACATAGATTATTTGATGGCCGGGGTTATTTTGGTCGTTTGTAACGTGTTTCTGTTTCTGATCTACCCTTAAGGTTAAGCAAGTAGTTATTTTTGTTGCATATTATTTGGCTTTAGACAGTGGGTCTAAGGTACAGGGATGTTTGCATCCCCCCCCCCCCACACCACACACAAACTCACACTTTTTTTTTGTAATTCTCTGTTATTATGGGGGCGAGGACGCCCCCATTCTATACGGATAGTTTAGAGGTTGACCATGGGCAGCGCCATTTTGTTGTGAAATACGTCATCAGTTTGTGTACACAGGAAGTTGTGACATCCGTCACCCTATGGGAGGGGTGGAGGCAACATTGTTCATCTGTAGAAAGTTGTGAAATCCGTCACCCTATGGGAGGGGTGACGTCAAAATTGGTCATCACAGAGTTTGTGTAACACAGGAAGTTGTGAAATACGTCACCCTATGGGAGGGGTGACGTCAAAATTGTTCAACAAAAACATGATATGTCGCATTGTGCAGGGTCAACTGCAACAAACTCAAACCGAGCCATTCATACCTAGCTGTATTTGAGTGACTTATATACCCGACATTTTTATTTCTTATTTTTAGCACAGGTGTAGGAAAAATCATGAACCAAAATGTTATTTATTTTCTAATTTAACATTTTTTTTACAAATATGACCATGGTCTTTTAAACATACAGTGACATTAAACATTGTTATGTTAAAAAAAAGAAAAAAGAAAAAAGCTTTTGTGCACAAATCAGAAAATACATTGTACATTTTACCTACAGGCCAAACAGTGTCTGTTGGCAGCAAAGGGCCCAGCAAGTTGCTATTTTTAGATCGATTAAAAGTTGTCAAGAACAGGCGCTTACATTTGGATGTGTCCACTGATAGTAGGTTTGGTTGTGATCAATCAGAATGATGTAGGAATAAAAATGTATGACAGTTTGGTATGATGACATGTAATTCAAATATGCTGAAATGTAATATTATACATGATATAATATTATTATGGCTGTTGCCATGACCATGAACCCCAAGAAAGGTTTAATGTTATGTAAAATCAAAATACCAAAATCAAGCACCTACTAATCTGGTCTACGGTGCGGCTTGGACCATAGATATCCCTTGACAGGATCGCCAACTCTGCGCGCGCGCCAACGCTGGCCCTGTTTCGAACTCCCGTCTGCGGCTGCGAGAGGTTTTGACAGTAACTTTACTTCCGGTGCAGTCTTTCAACACATGGAGAAGAAGGAGAATTTCGAAGGGGAGGTGGAGTTTGTGGCTGAGGTATGTGAAAAGCAAACAAAGCAATACAAAAAGATCATTGCTGATGATTGAAATGAGTCATGTGAATCAACAATAAAGATTGATTGTGGACGGCACGTCATTATTTTTGTTTTTAACACTTGAAACGCGAGAGCATCTGACACACTGGTAAATCCGAAGCTGTGCACGCAAGCTGATCAGCAGATCGTTTTTCTGCAGAATTCTCGCTCACATCGGCCACTATTTTAGCTCAGCGAACCGACAAATTTGCAACAGAACAATTTCTGAATGTTAGAAATTCGGCTGTAGATTTATAGATACCCTTTCTATTCCATGGTTGTTGTTTTTTCAGGGGGAAAGTACCGACATCTCAATCGCTGAAAAGATGACAGCATCACCACAAAAGAAACTCCAAGAATTGCCAAAAGTAAGTAAAAATATTGACAGATCTATGTAAAAGACTATGAAAATTTAGAACTGGAACAACAGATATTCAAGAAATAACCGATAAGTGATATATATTATAACTGAACCATTGATTGATTTGAACGTGCATCATGCATGGAAGTTAAAAATGGTGCAGGAACGGAAGTCAGATCAACACATCAAAAAGATCAGTGCAATATATTTGTTTTCTCTCCCCTCTTGCATAATTCTGTTTTGATATATATATGCTTGATGTCTTCTGTTGTTTTTAAATTCATTGTCACTTCTAAATTGCATGCTTTATTGCAGAACGCTTGTGCATCTATCAAGAATGACAACTGCCTTTCACCGGAGCTCAGAGGGCTTGTCGACCAATTCAGTAATTGAAAAGTAAGTTTTTGAGTAAGGCGATATAAAAAAAATCAGCTTGCAAAGTCCCAGTACCTGAAAGATCACTTTCATTCATAGTTTTCGAGCAAAAATACTGCTTCGTTGCACAGAGAGGCTACTGTTTACAAATATTTTAGGTACATGCCTGCCACTACAATATTTCATGTGTTTTTTAGGATCATTGATAGCACATGTCATAGTTGAAAGACATGATAAGGATTCATGAAAGTGGTTTGTCAACACGTTCTATAACGACAAATGGAATACAAAATTTAATATGTTCACATCCATTCATGTAAAGTGTAGTTTTGGGTTGTTGTCGTGTGTTGTTGGTTTTGATTGTGTGCATGCATCTACATCTTCAGTTTCACTCTTGGGTTGATTTCTGCTATATTTGTGTGTTGTTTTATTTATAATATTTTATTTTCTGTGTTTTAGGTGCAGATCTGAAAGAGAAACTTCTGCTTCTTCATGACTGCCTAGTTCCCTGAGGCAAGGTTGGGAATGCTGCCAAGGAGAAGGCGTGGGCCAGGTACTACTCTGCTTTTTCAACCCAGCATTCAGGCATTACTGAGTTGACAGTATCCCCTGCAGTTTCAGCCTGGATTGCCTTGACCATGTTTATACTGTTGGTGTCTTAAAGGCCTATGAAGAAAAACTAGGGAACCAGTAAGTGCATTAGAAATCAAAGAGGATGAAGAGGACAATGCAAAGTATGTTGGAGGATGTGTTGCCAAAAAGCTAAAACAGAGAGTTTGGTGTCTCCAAAAGAGTGCGTACAGAGATGAGAAATGGCAGTGTTTGGAAGCGCTGACTTGCGCACCTGAATCCTACAGTGAAAAGAGTGAAACCACCCCTGACATGACAAGCATGCTGAACAAGGGCAAACTGACCTTTGTCAAGCCCAATGTATTGCAGATGTGTCTGTCCATGCAACACAAAGCAGAAATCTTAAACAGAATGAGGCAAAGCGTTGATGATATCAAATAACCAAAGGGAAGTAATTGCTCTTTATTCATACATGTGTAATAGAGTAAGCGAGAGTTGTACAAAACCTTTTCTCTTGGCACCTGAGATGATAACAAGCATTGAAATATACAAGCGACTTTCATCATCTCGTGCCAGAAGAAAAGGTTCCGTACAACTCTCACTTAATCTATTGCACATGTCGTATGCATAAAGAGCGATTACTTCTCTTTGGTGATTTGATGTCCATGGAACAGATTTTCTGGGAAACCTGTGCATCAACACACAGGCAAAAGCAGATGACTTTATTGAACCATGCAGGAACAGTGATGCTGTTCCGGTGTGTTTTTATGACACTTTGTATTCATTTGATCTTTCACAAGCTGTTCAAGAAGACACTTTGCAAAATGTTCTGTTTTTTTTTTAAATAAGACTCCACCACAAACTGAAGACAATGATGGACAAAATGAAATGTACATGGAAAGAAAAGACTGAGGAAAAAGCTGAAAACATACAATGTTGGACAAAATGAAATGCACATGGAAAGAAAGGAGTTTGAGGAAAAAGCTGAAAACATACAATGTTGAGAACAATCAGGAAGGATCTCTGTAGTGTGTTGTGTATGATCTTTCTTCATGCAGTACAAACTATCCTATCTGATCAAGTGCATGTACATTGAATTTGAACTTCTTGATTGTTGTCTTAGGTGTCGATTTTTTGTGTTAAAATCTGCTGTCGTTAAAATGTACTTCTCTTCCTATTTGGTTCAGTATTGTATCACATGGCTTGTTCAGTGCCTGTTCTGTATTTTCATGAGTCCATGTAAATTTAAGTCTGCAACATGAAAAATTGAAACATATTCATTTTGCTATGGTTCAAACCTAATTCCTTTATGTACTTGTTCA
This sequence comes from Littorina saxatilis, assembly GCF_037325665.1. Taxonomy (NCBI): domain Eukaryota; kingdom Metazoa; phylum Mollusca; class Gastropoda; order Littorinimorpha; family Littorinidae; genus Littorina; species Littorina saxatilis. The sequence goes on from NC_090247.1 coordinate 63,982,120, forward strand.
AAATATAATTTTGACAGCGAGATATTTTGCAAACAGTTTTCATTTCAAAATCAATTGTCAGCCACTTGATAAATGTCTTGCATCGATGCGTCTGATTGTTTTTATGTTGACCACTATGTACACTGGAATTTGCTTTGCTTTCCTAATAGAACATGTTCAGTCGCATACCAGCAACACTTTGTTATAACCTTGAATGGTTGAAAACGACGTTAAACACCAAATAAAGAAAGAAAGAAAGAAAGCAACACTTTGTTAACGTTTGAATGGAATTGGAAGTTGTATGAACTCAAATAGAGCATATGTATCTTTGGTCACAGTGACACACACACACACCATACAGTGACAATGCAGGGCCGGACTAGGGCTACCGGGGGGGGGGGGGGGGGGGTTATGCAACCCCCCCTCCCCAACCTAAACATGTACCTCACTTATTTAAAAAAAATGTATTGTTTATTTTATGCCGTTTCATGCAAGGAGCGACCATTTTCCTATCTCAGAATATGACCTACCCTTCCCCTGACCCCCACAAGGGGCAGAGGAACATCCCCCTGGACCACCACTGGCAACCCCCCCGCCCCCCCCCACTCCTCTTTGCTTAGTCCGGCCCTGTAATGTACCAACATTCACTATCTCACTCAGTCTCAATTCGCACAATTTGACACAAGAAAGATTCCTATTCATACACATGTATTTAATCAATGAAGTAGTTACATTCTCAAACAAAGTTTCAACATGTTGCACCCACTTTAAAGCATAAATTCTTGTGACATTTAATTTAATTAATTAATTAACGGGAATTAATCAATGCTTTAATTTGGGAGTTTGAAATTTGTCGCAATAATTTCTTGGTCAAGTTTATTTACATTCTCTGCTAAAGAGCTTTACAGTCAAATCCAATTTTCCACACCTAACCTATAAAACACAACATTCCAAATGAAAAAAAAAAATCATTCTCTTGGCTCAGAATTGGTGTTGATTAATTGTAACACAAAGCGATTTACTGAAAATGTTACTTGTCACTCACTTCAACACTGTCGCCAAGCCAGTCTAAACTGCAGCACGCTGCTTCAGGAGGGACTTTTTCCTTTACACTTTAAATCCAAACACCATCGGCTGCGTAGAAAAATCACTGAAAATGCTGACTCAAAGTCAAACCTTAACCAAGCTGGCCTCCAGGCTCCAGCACAACAACCTTAACCACCTGGTTCCCCTCGTTCTTCGCGAGGCACCACGACTCGGGAAGCTGCTGTACATCACGACACAGTTCTTCAAAGTTGTAGTTGCAACAACCTCTGGCAATTCTGGTGCGGGACGGAATGTCTGAAAAAAAGCAGAACAATAAACCCTTAGTAAAACTAAATTTCTAGAGAAATAAGTCTAACTGTCCATACAAATAGCTGGATGATAGCTATTAATGGCAGTTGATAGACGTTTGAAGTTGAACGATTTGGTGGAGAATAGGTCGACAAGCTCTCTGAGCTCCGGTGAAAGGCAGTTGAAAGGCAGAAAGAACAAGCGTTCTGCAATAAAGCATGCAATTTAGAAGTGACAATGAATTTAAAAACAACAGAAGACATCAAGCATATAGACTATATCAAAACAGAATTATGCAAGAGGGGAGAGAAAACAAATATATTGCACTGATCTTTTTGATGTGTTGATCTGACTTCAGTTCCTGCACCATTTTTAACTTCCATGCATGGTGTACATTCAAATCAATCAATGGTTCAGTTATAATATATCAATTATCGGTTATTTCTTGAATATATGTGGTTCCAGTTCTAAATTTGCATAGTTTTTTTACATAGATCTGTCAATATTTTTACTTACTTTTGGCAATTCTTGGAGTTTCTTTTGTGGTGATGCTGTCATCTTTTCAGCGATTGAGATGTCGGTACTTTCCCCCTGAAAAAACAACAACCATGGAATAGAAAGGGTATCTATAAATCTACAGCCGAATTTCTAACATTCAGAAATTGTTCTGTTGCAAATTTGTCGGTTCGCTGAGCTAAAATAGTGGCCGATGTGAGCGAGAATTCTGCAGAAAAACGATCTGCTGATCAGCTTGCGTGCACAGCTTCGGATTTACCAGTGTGTCAGATGCTCTCGCGTTTCAAGTGTTAAAAACAAAAATAATGACGTGCCGTCCACAATCAATCTTTATTGTTGATTCACATGACTCATTTCAATCATCAGCAATGATCTTTTTGTATTGCTTTGTTTGCTTTTCACATACCTCAGCCACAAACTCCACCTCCCCTTCGAAATTCTCCTTCTTCTCCATGTGTTGAAAGACTGCACCGGAAGTAAAGTTACTGTCAAAATCGTCTTTTCCGCTTTCCGCTACTTGGTGAGCGCGCGCAACGAGTTGGCGATCCCGTCAATACACATCTATGCTTGGACCTAATAATGGATGGACACGCAACTCGCTCAGCCAGCCAGCGCTGCGAGACTTACAGCTGCCAACTTCGCCGCGGCGCGCTCATTGGCACAGTATTGAACTTGCGTCAAGGCCGATGCGCGTAGATTCCCAGAATGTTTACTTTCGGTTACATTCTTCGACAGCATTCGCAGAGGTGACTGCCGTATTGTGTACCGCAGTCAGAAGTAATTTATTACTTTTGGGAGTTTAGTAACGTGATATCAGTTTTCAATTGTTCGTTCACTTATATTGCTTTCAGATTTAACACACAAGAAACAGTAACACGGTTTTCGTTGCGAAAATGTGCATTGGCAGTGCTACGCGATCGAATTGTGTATTATGTACACGCGGTGTTCTTCTGGAAAAGACGTCAGTCGTTCATCCCGCGAGCGGTGGGATGGGGGGGTTCACATGGTTTGTTTGTTTCAGAACCACACCCATATACACACATTTCACATGTAAACCATTTTGTCCGCCCCCTGTCGATATTTATCGACTAAGTTCCTTGTGTGTTTGATGTCGTTGCTATTGTTCTGTTCTTGATGTGCTCTTTAAAACTGTATTTTGTTTCTTTTTTTCCCTAAGTTTTGCCAGGTAGGAGCAATCTGCGTGAATACACCAAGTGGTTCTGAGTGTCAGCCAAGTAAGTTATCGATGCCTTCACAGTTTTCACGCTTGCAAAGTTTTATGACCGGCAAGATGAAAGTTTGGTTGACCTACTTTAAATTCGAAGGCGTCAACTATTTTAAAAGAATCTCTACTGACAACTATGCGATGTGCATTTTCGTTACGTTTTTTGGCAAGGTCCGGGACCTTTGCTGACCACTTGAATTATTTCTTCACTTCAGCTCATGCTCTCTCTGTCTCTGTCTCTGTCTCTCACCCCCACCAACACACACTTAACCTTCTTTTGAAAAAAAAGCATGTTTGCATAAATCTGCGCGCGCGCGCGTGTGTGTGTGTGTGTGTGTGTGTGTGTGTGTGTAACTACGTGCGTGTGTGCGTGTGTATGTATGTGTGTGTGTGTGTGTATATATATATATATACTAGAGGAATACCCGCTTCGCCGGGTAGCCGGCTTCGCCGGGATGAAATACTTAGAGCCGTACGCCGGCTTTGCCGGGTCCGAACAATGGACCCGCCAAGCTTAGGTCCCTCCCAGATTCGTGGAATGGGAACAGCACGAAAATGATTCAGTGGCCATAATGCCATTCCTGACCATATCGAGTCCCATCCTTGTCGACGAATGTAACCGTGTTAATCACCTTTGGAGGCGAACTCCACTCAAACAGGATTGAGCAATTTAGAGCTTATCTGTAAGCCCTTTTGAACTGTTATGGCTTTTCAAAGGAAGGCCAGTACATACAAATACACAAAAGCCGCCAGACCACATCACAAACAGAACTGAACAATCCCCAGGTGTTGCTCACATAGAGAGACACACACACACACACACACACAAACACAGAGAAGCCGTATCTATAGAGAGATAGATGACAGTGTATTTTTCGCGTGGCTATAAATTGATTCGACCTTTGCACTTTTACAGTGAGGATAATTTACGGGTCCAATTTACGTTCTGGACACTGCGGTGACCTTCTAAAAATAGTAACAGAACGCCGGGAATATCCGAAGATGCCCCCCTCATACTATAGTGCACCATACGAAGGAAGGGAGGTAAACGCTGAAAACATGGAGAAGATGAGAAGATAAGGAAGAGTTACTGGGAATGGTGAAATGAACACAAAAACCAAAATCGGTTCAGCGCTGCGCGCTGAGAGCACGTGTTGAAATATCTCATCGATGATATTGTGTCCGGGGTGTAGCTGAATACGGTGTCCAAATTTGAAAAATATCCACCGAGAATTTTGGCTTTGGTGTGTCGGTATGGGGGCCCGGGTAGCTGAGGTGGAACCAAAATAGCTGAGGTGGAACCAAAATCGGTTCAGCGCTGCGCGCTGAGAGCACGTGTTGAAATATCTCATCGATGAGGTTGTGTCCGGGGTCTCTCTGAATAAGCCCACCAAATTTGAAGCAGATCCATCGAGAACTTTGGCCGTGCATCGCGAACTCACACACAGACACACACACAGACACACAGACACAAGTCGTATAATTATATATATTAAGATATATTATGTGTGTGTGTGCGTGTGTGTGTGTGTGTGTGTGCGTGTGTGTGTGTGTGTGTGTGTGTGTGTGTGTGTGTGTGTGTGTGTGTGTACGTGCGATGTGTACGTGCGTGTTTTTAATTTTAAATTTTTTTAAAAATTTTTACTAATAGGTTGTTACCTCTTTCAGTTGCGAAGCCAGGCCGGTGCCCCCCGAATTTGCCAATCCCAGGAATAGATGTGGGTATCTGTCTGGCGAGGTGTTCGGGAGACAGCAGCTGTCAGGGCGCACAGAAGTGTTGTCCTTCTGGTCCCTGTTCTAACGCCTGCACCGACCCGCTTCCTGCAGCCACCTGTGCTAGCACGGTCAGTTTTTGTGTCACTGTTGTTGTTGTTGTTGTTGTTGTTGTAATTGTTGTTTTTGATTTTGTTGTTACTGTTTTGTTGTTGATGATGATGATGATGTTGTTGTTGTTGCTTTTTGGGTGATGATGTTTGTGTTGTTGTTGAGGATGTTCTTGTTGTTAATGTTGTTGTTGGTGGTGGTGGTGGGGGGTGGTGGTGGTAGGGATGATTATGATGATTATAATGTAAACATTTTTGTTCCTGAATGTGATTTATTTTTCGCTGTTTGTATGTCAGCAAATACTGCTATTCGTTGACTCTTTTCGTAGAATGTTTAATTAAACTATGCTATCACCTGCAAAGCAAACCCATTGCACATACAATGACACATTCAAATTCAAAATGTTGTTGTTGTTTTTAGCATCTCCAGCGTGTCAAATAAACACCCCCCACAAATGATGACACAGTAATTAACAAGGAAAACGAATGATACTCAGAAGGGGTTGAATGTAATACAGATTTGATTTGACCTGGAATACATATGTACAAAATGGGCACGTTCATTCACAATGTTTTTCTATCTCCAGTTATGCGCGGAGGGATTTGTGTGCGTTGAACTTCCACCCGGTCCGGAATGTCGGCCAGGTACGTTGTGATTTGAACATTACTGTGTTCTCTATAGATGTGCTTTGGTTTAAACTTTATTCAGTTTTATTATTGTGACATTCAATATATGACATAGGGGATCCGAGCATAAAGCTTATATTATTAACGAATCCAAGTTGACACATACGAGAAGTAAAGACGATGGCGGACAAAATCAAAAAACTAATTTGAGAATTTTTATGAATGCAAACATAAAAGCAAGATACAAAAAAAGGTTTGGGGGCTCGGGGTATATCGGAACGTTGTTCTTTGAAAATCACTTCTATCTCTATAGTTTTACCGAACCAAATCAAGATAATTGAACCAGAATATGCCATGTAGGCTATAGATCTCGGAACTAGCATTCTGAAAGGTGTTTACATAAAAATGGATAATGAAGGTAAAAGCATGAACGTATTGCAAAGAAATGAAATGAAAACCAAACAGATAGTGTTTTTGAAAGATATCTCCAATGAATCTTCTTCTTCTTCTTCGTTCATGGGCTTAGACTCCCACGTTCACTCATGTGTTTAGCACGAGTGGATTTTTACGTGAATGATCGTTTTTACCCCGCCATTCAGGCAGCATACGCCGATTTCGGGGGAGGCATGCTGGGTATGTTCGTGTTTTTATAACCCACCGAAATCTGACATGGATTACAGGATCTTTTCCTTGCGCACTTGGTCTTGTGCTTGTGTGTACACACGAAGGGGGTTAAGTCACTATAGCAGGTCTGCACATAAGTTGACCTGGGAGATCGGAAAAATCTCCACTCTTGGTCCACCATGCGGCAGCGACTGGGATTCGAACTCACGACCTCCCGATTAGGAGGCCGACGTCTTACCACCACGCCACTGCGCCCGTCCTCCAATGAATGAATCCAAGTAACCGACCTTGATGCGAGACAATAGACGATGTTCGGAAATAAAAGGGAAAAAGAGGGCAAAGAAACCCGCGTGACATTGTACACCAATCACTAGCGAGCGGCGTGTTCCTACACGTAGTCAGCGAGCACGTGTTAGACACGCAACTCAATAGTGGTTGGCCTATTTTGGCACGTGGTTTTGTTTACCCTCTTGTTTTCCAAGGAAAGGCAACCCTTCGCTGCCCATAAAACCTTGACAGAGTTATTTCCGAAATTCGTCTAGTAGCGTTGTAGATTTTTTATAACTTGTTATTGTTTTTGAATTTCTGGAATCCAGTTATCAGAGATACACCTACCCAACACACTCACTCATGTGTAACCAACTCTCACTACTGTCCATTGCAGTGAACAAGCCGGGCCAGTGCCCCCCACCTTTCACCATCCCAGGAGTAAGTTCGGGCCAGTGTGGCCGATCGTGTCAGGACGACAGTGTGTGTACGGGGGACCAGAAGTGTTGCAGTGCGGGCGCTTGCGGTCTCGTCTGCACTTTCCCAGACAGTGCGTCCACCTGTGCTAGCACGGTAAGGGGCTCCGCTCACATATGTAACTTCAGCAGGACCGACGACGCACTGCAGCTTATCCCAGCCCGCTACAAGTTGCATGAAAGGAAAACAGGCCAAGTACTCGTCATAATCCCTATCGCGGCATAAATAATAGGCAGTGCGTCGTCTGTGCCGCTGAAACTGCGCAGTTATATTCTGCCCATGAGTGGTCTCTAACTCGTGTTGTTGTTGTTGTTGTTGTTGTTGTTTTTGTCTGCAGCAGTGTCACGTGCACTGACCCCCTCCCTGTGTTCACCTGTACAAGCACGGTCAGTGGTGCTGGTGTTGCTGTTGATGGTGGTGATGTTGATGTTTGTGGTTGTTGTTAAGGTGTTGTTGATAATGACGGCGATAATAATGATACGGGAACACTGAAGTGTTGATGTTGTTTTTGTTGTTGTTGTTTTTGCTGTTGTTTTTGTTGTAGTTGTCTTTGTAGTTGTTACATTTAGTCAAGTTTTGACTAAATGTTTTAACATAGAGGGGGAATCGAGACGAGGGTCGTGGTGTATGTGTGTGTGTGTGTATGTGTGTGTGTGTGTGTGTGTGTGTGTGTGTGTGTGTGTGTGTGTGTGTGTGTGTGTCTGTGCGCGTGTGTGTGTAGAGCGATTCAGACCAAACTACTGGACCGATCTTTATAACATTTTACATGAGAGTTCCTGGGAATGATATCCCCGGAAGTTGTTTTCATTTTTTTGATAAATGCCTTTGATGACGTCATATCCGGCTTTTTGTAAAAGTTGAGGCGGCACTGTCACACCCTCATTTTTCAATCAAATTGATTGAAATTTCGGCCAAGCAATCTTCGACGAAGGCCGGACTTCGGTATTGCATTTCAGCTTGGTGGCTTAAAAATTAATTAATGACTTTGGTCATTAAAAATCTGAAAATTGTAAAAAAAAAATTGTTTTTATAAATTTTATTGAAAAAGAGGGCGTGACAGTGCCGCCTCAACTTTTACAAAAAGCCGGATATGATGTCATCAAAGACACACACACACACACACACAGACACACACAGACACACACAGACACACACACAGACACACACACACACACACACACACACACTACGACCCTCGTCTCGATTCCCCCCTCCATGTTAAAATATTTAGTCAAAACTTGACTAAATGTAAAAACAAAGAGACTGCCAACGTTCCAAAATTCAGAATACAAAAACAAGAAAGGTAAAATTTAAGTTACGTAAATTACCTTTCTTGTTTTTACATTTAGTCAAGTTTTGACTAAATGTTTTAACGTAGAGTGGGGAATCGAGACGAGGGTCGTGGTGGTGTATGTGGGTGTGTGTGTGTGTGTGTGTGTGTGTGTGTGTGTGTGTGTGTGTGTGTGTGTGTGTGTGTGTGTGTGTAGAGCGATTCAGAGTAAACTACTAGACCGATCTTTATGAAATTTTACATGAGAGTTCCTGGGTATGATATCCCCAGATAAAATCTTTTCATTTTTTTGATGATGGCGATGTTGAGTACGACGATGGTGATGATGATGATGATGATGATGATGATGATGATGATGATGATGATGATGATGATGAGGCGATGTTGAGGACGACGACGACGATGATGATGATGATGATGATGATGATGATGATGATGATGATGATAATGATGATGATTGCGACGAAACTGTTGATGTTAAATAAAAGGGGACACGGATGATAATACTGATGATAATGTTGATGATAATGATTATGATGTTAGCTTAAAGGGACACGGTTGATGATGATATCAGTATCCCCAGCATTTCAAATCAACAAACCCCGATATATAATGGCACAGTAACGTACAGATAAAATGAATGATTTTGAGGTTGAATGCAAAACCCATGTCTTTTACATAGAATTATAAGAACAGGTGCACAATCTCTCACAACTGTTTTTTTCTCTCTTCAGTTATGCTTTATTGGAACTATCTGCGTTGAAACCCCGAATGGCGCGGAGTGTCGGCCAGGTACGTTTTGCTATCATTACATTTTTCTCAACCGTTGTTCTGAACCACATCAAGATAAATGAACCAGAAAATGCAATGAATCTCTGGTAACTGATGTCGAAGAATCCAAAAATAAACCAAAAATTGTTTAAAGAGTAACTATCCTACTATCCAACCCACCTACGTAACTGATCACTTACTGATTTGTATTGTAAACAATTCCTACGACTCAACATTTCAGTGAACAAGCCAGGACAGTGCCCGCCATTTCGCTCCTGTGGCCCGTTGTGTCTGAACGACAGTAGCTGTGAAGGGGCACAGAAGTGTTGTTCTGATAGCGGCATCTGCGGAACTCCCACGTGCACTGACCCACTCCCTGTGTCCACCTGTGCTAGCACGGTCAGTGGTCTCTAACTCGTGGTGGTGCTGTTGTTAGTGTTGGCGATTGTGATGTTTGTGGTGGTTTTGACGATGATGATGATGATGATGATGATGATGATGATGATGATGATGATGATGATGATGATGATGATGATGATGATGATGATTACAGGGTGAGAAGACATTTGAGAAGCAACCGGATTTGTTTTGACCGCCTACATCCACTGGATCGTTACGACGACGTGGAACTGTGCAGAAAATTCTGCTATCGTGGGAAGGGCATTTTTGCAATCACGGATAATTTGCAAGAGCAACTCAAACTGCCGAATCGAAAGGGTGCGTTGCCGCCGGTTCTGCAGGTTATCTTGACTTTGGGTTTTTACGCGTGTGGATATTTTCAAGATGTGTGTGGCGAACTGATTGCGGTACATCAAAGCACAGCATGCAGAACCAGCAAGAGAATGACCGATGCCTATATTATGGCGAGGGTACCGGAATGAATACAGTTTCCAAACCAAGAGGAAGCCGACAGCAGACGAAGTTTTATCAGGAGACGGGCTTTCCAAACTGTCTGCAGCAAATGGTGTAAAACTGACCGGCGAAGCATCACAGCAAAAGCAAACCAAAGCTTGACGCATGCGCAGATACACAGAATGACGGAGAATCCCTTCCACTATGTACGTGTTAAAAATAGAGTCGCTCATAGCTATTGCAGGCGCTATTTGGGCTCATGCATGCGGACCGCTACGTTCAATAGTGGGTTTCATAGCTATGTGCACCATAGCGCTATGAAATTCATACAGTATGTGCTGGCTATGCATTTGCTCCCTGCCCCTGTAGGCCAAAACAAAAATAGGTGTGGTTAAGGTAACATAGCCAAAAAAAAATAGGGTAGGAAGGTAGGCAATCACTTTTTTTTTTAACTTTTTTTTTTCCAATGTGTACAAATTAAACCTATTTGACAGGGAAATAAGTGTGCGATCCGAGCGCTTTCGTTTTCATTGCGTTTTCTGCACTCGTTTTTTTTTTTTTTTTTTTTTGACAAATGTAAAAAAAAGTTATAGGGTCGGCCCCTAAAAATAGGGTAGGTCGGGTTACCGTAACCGCACCTATTTTTTTTTTAGGCCCTACCATATCGGTTCTGCCCAGGTTTGCACGTACATGGTAGAAGACCATGACTTTACAGTGACGAATTACAAAACAACACCAGACTGGCTGTTTTCTACACAGAGTGGGAATGAATTCTTGTTATGAAATATTCTCCTAAAAATCGATGTACCAACAATGTGAATAAATGAAACTCTTCCCAGGAAGAAGTCAGGTTGGTGATGTTTGTCACGTGTCAACATGGATTGATTGCTGTATCCCATGATAAAGCCTGGTCAGATATGAACACTTTTCACAGGGTGGACCGGTGTCACGAACTGACAACTCTGCTGGACAATCCCTCTCAATGCGGTCAATGCGCATGCGCCAATCTTGGACTTAAAAAATGCGATCCTTTGACCGAACGAACCATGGGTTAGGGTCAGGGTAAGGGTTAGGGTTAGGGTGAGGTTGTTCACACGACCTGATTAATCTCCCCATGTTAGCGCATGCGCATTGAGAAGGATTGTTCAGGCAGAGTTTTCAGTTCGTGACACCGGAAGGACTTTAAGAACAAAATGATGTCGTTGTTTCGCAACTTTTGTTTCAGTTTTGCGGACCGGGAACGACTTGCGTTGAAACCCCCAACGGTGCGGAGTGTCGGCCAGGTACGTGGTGCTTTGAAACTCACATTACAGCCATCAACGATGTTCCAGATACCTTGCTAACGTTTGTGTGAATCATCAGAGATCCAACAAAGCATGCTTCTACTGGTAATACAATTAGACCAAATCTAAGAGAATGGTGTCCAGGGGAAGTATATATCCTGAGTGGATTATGACTTTATTGTGTTATTCTGTAGAAAAACAGTAATGCTGCAGAAAAAACGGGTCTTCTGTAGCATTTCTGAAGTAATGTCATCATCCGCCGAAGCATCGTTTTTTTCCGCAGCAAAACATTTTACTGGAGTAAAATTGAAATACAGAATGCTGCAGTAAAACGGTGCTGTTGTTTTACTGCAAAAAAAAACTTCTTACATTTGAGTCGCATCATTTTGTACTTGCTCATTATAATATTGGACCACGTGAGATCCCCCTCTGTTGAGAGATGGACTCGTCCAAAATTACCCTGAAAACACTGAGCGCCGGATGACTTCGTTGCCGCATATAAGCAGGAACTACTAATACAAACGCTACTTTACAGGAACCTTTATTTTTCTGCAGAAAAACTTTCACAGATTATTGCGAAGAAAAAGTTAATCGCAATAATGTCGCAGAAAAACATTTAAACATTTTGCTGCAGAACAAAACGATGCTCCGGCGGATGATGACACTATTCAGAAATGCTGCAAAAAAACAACACGTTTTTTTCTGCAGCAATTTCTGTTTTTTCTGCAGAATGACTGAATAAAGTCATAATCCGCTAAGGATAGAAGTAACCATCTGACAGGACTTCAAATATTAGTTACAAGTTTCTCTATACTCACCGTTGCAGTAAACAAGCCAGGAAGGTGTCCAGCCCCTTTCCTCATCGAAGGAGAGAATGCAGGCCGCTGTGCCCGGCCGTGTGTGGACGACAGTAGCTGTGAGGGGACACAGAAGTGTTGTACTGCGGGTGCTTGCGGTCTCGTGTGTACTGACCCACTGCCTGTGTCCACCTGTGCTAGCACGGTCAGTGGACTGTTTCTAGTGGTGGTGCTTGTGGTGGTGGTGTAGTTCAATCAAATCAAATCAAATCAAATAAATAACAATGTGGTAGTTTTGATGGTGTTATTGCTGCTGCTGCTGCTGCTACTGCTGTTGCTGCTGCTGCTGCTGCTGATGATGATGATGATGATGATCATGATGATGATGATGATGATGATGATGATGATGATGATGATGATGATGATGATGATGATGATGATGATGATGATGATGATGATGATAGCAGCTATAATGGGACACGGATGATGGTGATATCAGTATCTCCAGCATGTCAAATAAACAACCCCAACATATTATTACACAATAACTAACCAGCAAAACGAATGATTTTCAGAGGTTGAATATAAAACACAGTCTTTTTAGCTAGAATTACAAGTACAAGATGTGTACCTTCTGTTACAAAATGTGTTTTCTCTGTCTCCAGTTATGCCAGGTGGGAACTATCTGCGTTGAAACCCCGAATGGTGCGGAGTGTCGGCCAGGTACGTTGTGCAGTCAAAATGACTTCTTTCTCAATAGATGTACGGAAACAAAACAAAATGACTTCTTTCTTTATAGTTGTACTGAAACAAAACAAAATGACTTCTTTCTTTATAGTTGTACTGAAACAAAACAAAATGACTTCTTTCTTTATAGTTGTACTGAAACAAAACAAAATGACTTCTTTCTCTATAGTTGTAGTGAATCAAAACAAAATGACTTCTTTCTCTGTAGTTGTACTGAAACAAAACAAAATGACTTATTTCTCTATAGTTGTATTGAAACAAAACAAAATGACTTCTTTCTCTGTAGTTGTATTGAAACAAAACAAAATGACTTCTTTCTCTGTAGTTGTATTGAAACAAAACAAAATGACTTCTTTCTCTGTAGTTGTATTGAAACAAAACAAAATGACTTCTTTCTCTGTAGTTGTACTGAAACAAAACAAAATGACTTCTTTCTCTGTAGTTGTACTGAAACAAAACAAAATGACTTATTTCTCTGTAGTTGTACTGAAACAAAACAAAATGACTTATTTCTCTATAGTTGTATTGAAACAAAACAAAATGACTTCTTTCTCTGTAGTTGTACTGAAACAAAACAAAATGACTTCTTTCTCTGTAGTTGTACTGAAACAAAACAAAATGACTTCTTTCTCTATAGATGTACTGAAACAAAACAAAATGACTTCTTTCGGTCGGTAGGTCGGTTAATTAACTTATTATTTGTTTAACCTTCGCCCGACAGGGTTATCGACTATACGCCGAAGACAACGTGGGGCCGTGCGAACCCATGCTTCTCAGAGAAGGAAACATATGCATACCCTTCCGTAGACCCATGCTTTCCAAAGAAGCAAAAACGTTCATCTGCTTCCGTAGACGCCGTGGTTACATTTCCGCGAAAAGTAATTAAATTAAATTATTAATTTAGTTATTACCGTGCGGACTAATGCTTCTCAAAGAAGGAAAAACGTGCATACCCTTCTGTAGACGTCGTGGGGCCGTGTGGACCCACATTGTTATTGTATGGATCCTTTCTTGAGAAACATGGGTCGGCACGGCCCCACGATGTCTTTCGTTCGTAGTCTAAATTTGACCTTTGTTTTTTCAATTACCTCTTGCTGAAATGTAATGATCTTTTAGGACAGCTTTTTAGGTGCGTGGGGCATTGTTTAAAGCTCATTAAAAAAAATCCAACTAGTTTAAAAGGGGGGTGGGATGTGGGGGTGGGTGGGTGGTTGGGGGGATGGGGGGGGTGGTTGGATGGTTGGTGGGTAGTTTGTTTTATTTTGTTTTAATTCCACAGGCGCACATAGCGTTTTCAAATGTCGGAGAGGAGTTACTTCCCTTATAAATTTAGTCTGCAATATTGAGTTGTATCCTACATACGTGAGAGAGACACCCGTGAGATAATAATCGTTCAAATCACACGTGTGTATATCATGTAAATGAGGTCATGTCAAGCAAGTCTGGCAGGGACCTGTTTTTCCACTGCTTATGATGCCAAAGTCACCGAGACAAACGTCATTATAGAAGAAAAAATTGCGCTCGCTAATTACCCTCGATGAATTTTTAGAACTAACACGTCACGCCAGACTTTCAGAGTGACGTTTCTTTACTTTGACGTAATCGATTGCACGAGGTTTTAGAAGAGATCGAGGTTCCAAAACAAGCGTCTTCAATTTAGCTGCCTCGACTGTCAAAGGGTATGCATTCCTTTGGCATTGCACGTCTACTTAATTATTATTATACAAACTCACGCACAGAAACACACACGCACTCACGCAAAAACTGTCCATGCAAACGTTGCACACGCCCTTTTGAAGTGTTGGTTTGTGTGTGTATTTCCCCGTGCCACCTATAGTGTCGCCAGTAAAGGTCTGTGAAGTTGAAGGGAAGACGTATCAGGTCGGGGAAAGCTTTAAGATCGACTGCAACACTTGCTCCTGCCGCCCGTCCGGGTTCCCTGTTTGCACACTGATCGCCTGTGAATCCACCATGACACCAGGTAAGAGAAACGTTCATGTTCTTTTACATTCTATTTATCCCAGCGAAGCTGGAGGTATCCCGCGAACCCTATAGGGCAATTCCAGCGTCACTGACGTGGCATTCGCACAACAAATCAGACATTATTTGCCATAAAAGCAATATTCATGATGCTTTTATTAACTCAAATTTGTGCATAGATTTCCCCAAACATGACAACCTTCCTACCCAAGGTGAAAAATGTTAAGGTAAAAATAGCTAAGGGTACTTAACTTGAGTTTGAAAAAACGTCACTGACGTGGCAAAAATGCTCACCTGCATTTCACTCACTAAGCGAAATTAAAAAATGCTATGAGTTTAGTCAACTAAATCATGTGATTTTGTTAGATCATAGTCAAGACATATCATACCTACAGAAATATGACAGAAATCGCAAATATCAAATGTATCCTTCCGACAAGCGGTTAATAAACTCGGAGGCAAAAGAAACGCAAATAAAGGATGCGTTAATTAAACCTTTATGGACTTGAAATAAAAAGAAAATAATGATACTAGCATGTTCTGCACGTGTTGTTTTAGCGGTCTTATCTTGTCAGAACCGTGTTTGCCGTTATCTGGGTCACACGTGAGGTCTTGTTGACGGGGATCCCAAACCGTCATGGGGACCACTTTCAGCACATGCACAATGTGGAAAAGCAGCTTTTCGTGTTCAGAGTGTTCAGGCAAGCTGTACCGTACTCACAAAACTGTTACAACATTCATTTCTGGGACACAGGCGCGATGCCGAGACTATCACCAGATCAGCGCCAACAGGCGATCGGGAGACTTGATGCCAGACAATCAGTTCAGCAAGTTGCTAGGGCTTTTGGAGTAAATGTCACCACGGTTTATCGCCTGCAGCAACGTTTTCATGCCACTAACAGTACCCGCGACTTACCAGGACGTGGCAGACCCCGGGTAACAACAGCCCGACAAGATCGCCATCTTGTCCATCAACACAAGCGAGATGCATTCGAAACTGCCGCCAACACAGCCCGTAACACATTTGGGGTGCATGGACAACCCGTCAGTGCCAGAACTCTACGCCGACGCCTTGGTGGGTAGAACCTGGTAAATCGGCGTCCTGCTCGACGTCCTGTCTTGACAGCTCAGCATCGCCTGGGTCGTCTAGCCTGGGCCCAGCAGCATGCCCACTGGCGCCATCGGGACTGGCGGAGGGTTCTTTTTTTCGGACGAGAAGCGCTTTTGCCTGGAACCTGGCGATGGGCGTGTCCGGATCTGGCGAAGACCTGGACAGCGGTTTGCTAACAATAACATCCTGCAGCATGATCGATGGGGAGGTGCCAGCGTCATGATATGGGGCGGCATTGGTGTCAATTAGCGAGTGGGACCTGTCGTCTTTCAGAACGTCGGCCAAGGTCGTGAGAATGGTGTCAATGCAGACCGCTACATCAATCAAGTCCTGCGTCCCTATGTGGTTCCATTTGTCCAGAGGTACCGGAACTGCCTGTTCCAGCAAGACAATGCCCGTCCCCATACTGCACGTGCTACCCAGAACTTCCTGCGTCACAACAGCGTGAACATTCTGCCTCATCCTGCTCGATCTCCGGATCTCAACCCAATCGAACACTTTTGGGACATCATGCAAAGAAGGATTAATGCCCTTGCCCGGAGACCCCGCACAGCAGCAGAACTGCGTGCTGCCGTGACCCAGGTGTGGGCTCAGGTCCCTTAGCAGCAAATTAATCACCTCGTCCTCTCCATGTACCGGAGGTGCGCCACAGTCATCAACGCCCAGGGAGGAGCAACACGCTATTGACTTTCAACAGTCTTCAAACAGTGTTCAGTGGAACATGGCACGTCATGCTCTCATCCCAATACACTTTTCCGTATGGTTTTTGTATCGGTCAATTCGTTTCCTTGTTATTGTTAACCCGAAATTCGAACGCAGAAGAAGAAGAAGAAGTTAACCCGAAATAATTAATTCGACATTAAAATTCATGGGTAACCCATCTTCACTGCAGCATTTGCGTTTCTTTTGCCTCTGAGTTTATGTAGCGTTACTGACGTGGCATTTGAGCGTCACCGACGTGGCACGTGTGCATTCAATATGCTATAGTAATACTTTTTTGGTGTTAAAATATAGGTAGTTTCACACGGACGATTTTTAACTCATTGTTAAACTACTATACGGCTCTTTGTCTCTCCGTCCGTCTGTCCGTTGGTCCGCCCGTTGGTCCACCGACACCATCATTGCCCATCTAAATAACTTGTGAACTAATTATTTGAATTGGACATTTTTGTACATATAATTATTGATACACTTAAAAGAAACATACACCTCCAGCAAACATATTTAAAGCATTCCGGTAAAGGTCACATGACTTTTCTTGGGTAATTGTCTACGAAGCCATGCTACACCTGCGAGTCTGCCTGTCAGCTGATGATAAAATCGTTTATTTAACGTCACTCTGTAAAAACATTGGCAACATTTGTCTTAGATTAAAAACACACACAGGCGCGCACACAAACTTTCACTTTATGTACAGTGGTTCATAAAGGTAAAGCTTCAATATCCAGCTGCTAACTGTCCTATTATGCACCTAACTAACTACCTCTACCTTTACCCCTATTTACTTGCATGTTTACGTACCAATGAATGCGTCCCGCATAGACATATTGGTTAAATGGACGTAACAAATATACCCTAACTGCCGGAAGAATTGTGTTAAATACTTTTTCTAAATCATAACATACAAGGTATAACACTCAACCCACAGAGAATGGTGTCCAGGGAAAGTAATCAGCTTACTGCACTTCAAATAACTATAATACAGCGGTTGTTTCCCTTGTAAGAGTGGATTTTTTCGTATTTGCAAAAACACGTACCTCATACGTATTGTCGAAGTCAAGGTAAGCAGCAAATTATGCCTTTACCCCGACCGCTCCCCCACTGCATTAGTAACTACCATACACTCACTCAGTTAATTGTCACATGTGCAGCGACCAAGCCAGGCCAGTGCCCCCCGCCGCTGTTCACAGGGGAGGAGGTCGTGTGCACCGAGCTGTGTCTGAACGACAATAGCTGTGAGGGGTCACAGAAGTGTTGTTCCACAGGTTGTGGCGGCCTCGAGTGCACTGACGCTGTGCCTATTGCCACCTGTGCTAGCACGGTTAGTGATGTTCTTGTTCATGTTCATTGTGGTAGTGGTGGTGGTGGTGGTGGTGATGATGATGATGATGATGATGATGATGATGATGATGATGATGGCGATGGCGATGATCACAATTATTGATGCCGATGACAATTACGATGATGTATGATGATGAACGATGATGGATGATGATGGACGGACCGAGTAGGTGGTGTGGTGATAGTGCTGTTTGTAGTGGTAGGGCAGATAGTGATGTTGTTGTTAGGGTTGTTGATGGTGCTGTTGCTGCTGTTGGGTTGGTGAGGGTGATTGGTGTTTCTGTTTTTGTTTGTGGTGCAGTTGCTGTTGGTAGTGGTGTCGTTGACATAGTGCTGTTCATGTTGGCATTCGTGTTTGTAATGGTTTTGGTTGTGATGTTGGTGTTGTTATTTGTGACCCTCCACCACGAAATGAGTCGCATGTCACCTCGCGCTGTTCTGCGCCAGGCTTAATATAAGTCCGGGGAGTGTTTGGTAACAGTGTGAGGGTCACCTTAGTCACAGGCTTATAACTCAACCAGTTTTTGCTCTTGTCTAAAACGGTTTTCACCACTGGATAGAGCTTTAAAATCTCGTTAAGAAAATGTAAACATGTAAAAATCATGCTAAGGTGACATGCGACTCATTCCGTGGTGGAGGGTCACATTTTGGCTGTTGGTGTTAGTGGTGTTGTTGCTGTTAGATTGGTGTTGTTGTTAGGTACATACTATTATCCAAAAAACAACAACTCTGACCTGGGAAACAGCCACTGTATCGCGCCCTTTGCACAGCAAGATGATTGCCTCCCCTGCATGCCATGTTCTCAGTTTGCGCCTAAGAGACGAATTCCGAAAATAACTCCGTCGGGTTTGTATGGGTTGTGAAAGAGTGAGTTCCCTTGCATACAGAGGGGCCAACTACAAGCGAGGTGTGTGTCGGAAACACGTGGATAGGAGCACGTGTGAAGTTATTTTTTGTCAGAGGAAAAGCAAGCCATTCACTCTTTTTCATAACCTAAGCAAACCCGGATGAGTATTTCCGAAAATCGTGTAATTGGTATGATGTAATACCAGAGACTATAGAGTAATCTACAGTCTCTGACGGCCCCAAAGGGTTTAAAATCGTGATCGTGATTGGCGTTTTGTGACCTTTCTGTGACCGTGATTGCCGAAATTTCCATTTCTGTGATCGTGATGGGACTTTGCCCGTGATCCGTGATGACAAAAAAATCAAGTCTCGTGATCGTGATCGTCATTTGTGTTCGTGATCGTGATGGGCATTATTGCAAAGCATTTTATTTTCAACTTACATTTTTCACAGCTGTATCACTCTATGATCCTCTATTCGTCAAGGTGTTTGTGATCGTGAAAACAAAAATCAAGGTAACTGTGATCGTAAAAGCTAAAATGTCCCTTCCCGTGATCGTGATGATACCCCCCCCCCCCTTTGGGGCCTTCGTCTCTGGTAAAACCTTATGTTTTATGGGTTTTTTTCATTGATTTTTAAACTTACTTCTTCCGGTAGCCAAAGGTGTTTACTACTATACTAGCAATGGTGTGTTTGCCAGCAAAGATTATATTTGTTGACTATGTGCGAACGAAAACGTGAAATCCATTCTGAGTATCATTTTCTTGTCAGGCAAACACGATTCCACATATAATGTCACAGTTACCAACATGCACAGATTATTTTCTGATTAAAAGCTAACTACAGAACAAACGTTTACTGAAAATACAGTATAAAAATTACCCTTTTTTATTGTTAATTTAATGTATCTATCTATTTACGTTTTTCAGACATGCCTGTTGCCAACGGTTTGTGTTGACACCCCTAACGGTGCGGAGTGTCGGCCAGGTACGTTATTCTTTGTTGGTCAAGTGTTTGTTTACTACTTGTTCACAAGACCAAACCAAGAAGCAGCATACGATTTGTCATAACATGAATTGGTCACAGGGCCGGACTAGGCGAAGAGGAGGGGGGGGGTTGCCAGTGGTGGCCCAGGGGGATGTCCCCCCTGGCGGCAGGGGCGGATCAGTTCATTTTATGACTGGTTTTTTTCAAAAGTATATTGTGAAGATATGGGTGTGAAGGCGCGAAGCGCCGAGCCGACGGCGCGAAGCGCCTAGCTTGCTAGGGGGGTCCGGGGGCATGCTCCCCCGGAAAATTTTGAAAAAAAGGATGCAAAATGGTGCAATCTGGTGCATTCTGAGGATGATCATTACCAGTTTTAGGCAGCAGATTTTGTCACTGATTAATACCCCAAAAATTGAAACTCAATGTAAAATAAAGAAATGCATACCTCATTCAATATTTTTATTTTTTGGCTGGGGGGGGGGGGGTCCGGAAACCCTAGAACCCCCCCACCCCCCACCCACCCCCCCCTCGTTGTGGGGGTCAGGGGGCGAAGCCCCCTGAAGCTGACGGGTAGGTCATATTCTGAGATAGGAAAATGGTCGCTCCTTGCATGAAACGGCATAAAATAAGCAATAATAAAAAAAAATTTAAATAAGTAAGGTACATGTTTAGGCTAGGGGGGGGGGGTTGCGCAACCCCCATAACCCCCCCGGTAGTCCGGCCCTGGGTCACCCCGAGTATATCAGTTTGTCTCGTATGACTACGAGCCGGAATTATTGTTATAGTTAATTATATCTCATCGAAGCAACGTACGACCAGGCAAAATGTATGTAATATAAGATTGCTACCAAAAAGCAATAATTTGATATGCATGTACAGTACAGTAGCGACATGAAACACTACGTATGATACATAAATAGACAGTTTTAGTTTGTAAAGCAAAATCAAATGCTGAACATATGTATTCATTAATCAATGGCTGGCGTACCGCACAAGTCGTTAAGAACACTACATTCTTATTACGAGCAATACACAATGGCAACTGTGAGTTAATTCTGATGAGTTCGCACTATCGATATAAAGACATTTGAAAAACTAACATAGCAACGTTAAGCTGGTTTAGTTTTGTCCAAAATATGTCAAATGTAAAATATGTTTAAATCCAAAAACAAAGAGACTGCCAACGTTCCAAAATTCAGAATAAACAAGAGGCGAAGCCATCAAGGCTCACGTAAGAAATCGACAAACAGTAACACAAACTCAATCACTCCGTCACACATACACACCCACACACACAGTAAGCTTAGGTGACACTGTGCAAGAAAGAGAGACACTAGATCTAGATCTGTCTGTCTGCATGTAGCCTACTTACAGGGACACGACTGTCAAATAGTCTCGGCCCGCTCAAAATAACAATGACCGAGACCACACACACCACGCGAGAGAGAAAGACTACAGGGAGGCATGCCGTCATGATGCATTAATTGACGTCAAACACTTTTGACCGTGACGTAATCTTATGCGAGCTTTATCCATAGTCTTGGATAACCACTCACACATAGACTCGGAAATGTTAAAGTTTCTACCACAGACATACACACGCACAAACACACACACACACGCACACGCACACACACAAACGCACAAACGCAGAGACAGACAAAGTTACGATCGCATAGGCTACACTTCGTGAGCCAAAAAACAAGAAAGGTAGAATGGAAGAAAAATTAGCCAGATAAGTTATCATTATTGTTTGTCTGTTGGGTCGATATATTTGTGAATGTATTGTTTTTGTCAATAACAAACGTTCCAACAACCTACCTTTCTTGTTGTTTTTATTTCATACTTTAATTTTCCAAACGAACGAGTTCATATTTGTCTAGATGAGTTTGAGAAGGATAAAGACCCATTTACACATTGTCAACGACAATGGTCTTTTTCGGAAATGTGTATAGTGCTTTGCGCGGGTTTTCCCTCTTTATATTTAGTCAAGTTTTGACTAAATATTTTAACATCGAGGGGGAATCGAAACGAGGGTCGTTGTGTATGTGCGTGTGTGTGTGCGTGTGTGTGTGTGCGTGTGTGTGTGTGTGTGTGTGTGTGTGTGTGTGTGTCTGTGTGTGTGTGTAGAGCGATACAGACTAAACTACTGGACCGATCTTTATGAAATTTGACATGAGAGTTCCTGGGTATGAAATCCCCGAACTTTTTTTTCATTTTTTTGATAAATGTCTTTGATGACGTCATATCCGGCTTTTCGTGAAAGTTGAGGCGGCACTGTCACGCCCTCATTTTTCAATCAAATTGGTTGAAATTTTGGTCAAGTAATCTTCGACGAAGCCCGGACTTCGGTATTGCATTTCAGCTTGGTGGCTTAAAACTTAATTAATGACTTTGGTCATTAAAAATCTGAAAATTGTAAAGAAAAATAAAAATTTATACAACGATCCAAATTTACGTTTATCTTATTCTCCATCATTTGCTGATTCCAAAAACATATAAATATGTTATATTCGGATTAAAAACAAGCTCTGAAAATTAAATATATAAAAATGATTATCAAAATTAAATTGTCGAAATCAATTTAAAAACACTTTCATCTTATTCCTTGTCGGTTCCTGATTCCAAAAACATATACATTCGATATGTTTGGATTAAAAACACGCTCAGAAAGTTAAAACAAAGAGAGGTACAGAAACGCGTGCTATCCTTCTTAGCGCAACTACTACCCCGCTCTTCTTGTCAATATCACTGCCTTTGCCATGAGCGGTGGACTGACGATGCTACGAGTATACGGTCTTGCTGACAAATGGCATTGCGTTCAGTTTCATTCTGTGAGTTCGACAGCTACTTGACTAAATATTGTATTTTCGCCTTACGCGACTTGTTACATTTAGTCAAGTTTTGACTAAATGTATTAACGTAGAGGGGGGAATCGAGACGAGGGTTGTGGTGTATGTGCGCGTGTGTGTGTGTGTGTCTGTGTGTGTGTGTAGAGCGATTCAGACTAAACTACTGGACCGATCTTTATGAAATTTGACATGAGAGTTCCTGGGTATGATATAGCCATACTTTTTTTCATTTTTTTGATAAATGTCTTTGATGACGTCATATCCGGCTTTTCGTGAAAGTTGAGACGGCACTGTCACGCTCTCATTTTTCAACCAAATTGGTTGAAATTTTGGTCAAGTAATCTTCGACGAAGCCCGGACTTCGGTATTGCATTTCAGCTTGGTGGCTTAAAAATTAATTAATGACTTTGGTCATTAAAAATCTGAAAATTGTAAAAAAAATTAAAAAATTACAAAAAAGATCCAAATTTACGTTTATCTTATTTTCCGTCATTTGCTGATTCCAAAAACATATAAATATGTTATGTTTGGATTAAAAACAAGCTCTGAAAATTAAAAATATAAAAATTATTATCAAAATTAAATTGTCGAAATCAATTTAAAAACTTCTATCTTATTCCTTGTCGATTCCGGATTCCAAAAACATATAGATATGATATGTTTGCATTAAAAACACGCTCAGAAAGTTAAAACGAAGAGAGGTACAGAAAAGCGTGCTATATCCTTCTCAGCGCAACTACTAAACCGCTCTTCTTGTCAATTTCACTGCCTTTGCCATGAGCGGTGGACTGACGATGCTACGAGGATACGATCTTGCTGAAAAATTGCGTTGCGTTCAGTTTCATTCTGTGAGTTCGACAGCTACTTGACTAAATGTTGTATATTCGCCTTACGCGACTTGTTTACATTTAGTCAAGTTTTGACTAAATGTTTTAACATAGAAGGGGAACCGAGACGGTGGTCGTGGTGTGTGTGTGTGTGTGTGTGTGTGTGTGTGTGTGTGTGTGTGTGTGTGTGTGTGTGTGTGTGTGTGTGTGCGACTGTGCGTGTGTGTGTGTGTCTGTGCGTGCGTGAGTGTGTGTGTGTGTAGAGCGATTCAGACTAAACTACTGGACCGATCTTTATGAAATTTGACATGAGAGTTCCTGGGTATGATATCCCCAGACTTTATTTTTTCGATAAATACCTTTCATGACGTCATACCCGGCTTTTTGTAAAAGTTGAGGCGGCACTGTCACACCCTCATTTCTCAATCAAATTGATTGAAATTTTGGCAAAGCAATCTTCGACAAAGGACGGACTTTGGTATTGCATTTCAGCTTGGTGGCTTAAAAACTAATGAATGAGTTTGGTCATTAAAAATCGGAAACTTGTAATTTAAATTATTATTTTATTAAACGATCCAAAAATAATTCCATCTTATTCTTCGTCATTTTATGATTCCAAAAACCTGTACATATGTTATATTTGGATTACAAACAAGCTCTGAAAAGTAAAAATATGAAAATTATGATTACAATTATTTTTTCCGAAATCGATTTAAAAACAATTTCATGTTATTCCTTGTCGGTCCCTGATTCCAAAAACATATAGATATGATATGTTTGGATTAAAAACAAACCAAGTATGCTAAAAAGAATAGGCATACAGAAAAGCGTGTTATCCTGCTCAGCGCGACCACTACCGCACTATTCTGCATGGCTTGTCGATTTCACTGCCTTTGCCACGAGCGGTGGACTGACGAAACTACGAGTATGTGGTCTTGGTGAAAAAAACAGTGCGTTCAGTTTCATTCTGTGAGTTCGACAGCTTGACTAAATGTTGTTATTTCGCCTTACGCGACTTGTTTTTCCTTGCCGTTCAGTGCGTGAAAACTAGACGTTTTTCAGTTGCCAATCTGCCAGAGAGATTCCTCTAAATACGAAATCTTTCTCCACACAGTGAAAAAGCCGGGTGTTTGTCCTGTTCCTGGGCCTCAGGAAGTTGGGATTTGTGCTTTCACGTGTAAGACTGACGCCGACTGCAAGTCAACGGACAAGTGCTGCGCGACTGCCTGTGGGGGAACCACCTGTACCCAGATTATCACCTGTGCTAATGTCGTAAGTTTCAGATATTTTGATTTGTTTTACTCAGGTTCTTGTAGGAACTGAGAAAGATGGAGGGAAGGAGGTAGGGCGAAGAGCGATAGGCATTCTGTCAAAAAGCAAGAGAGAGAGAGAGAGAGAGAGAGAGAGAGAGAGAGAGAGAGAGAGAGAGAGAGAGAGAGAGAGAGAGAGAGAGAGAAAGAGAGAGAGAGAGAGAGAGAGAGAGAGCTGACTGCCAGATAGGCAAACAGTCAGTCAGACAGACATAGGGGTATGAGCGTGTTTGTGTGTTTGTGTGTGTGTGTGTGTGTGTGTGTGTGTGTGTGTGTGTGTGTGTGTGTGTGTGTGTGTGTGTGTGACAAGGAAAAATATGCGCAGTTCTAGTGTCAAGAAGGTACCAACAATTGAAGAAATTGTACCTCAGCATGTTAGATTTTGGAATGAAAAACAACAACTATTTCATCGTATCTCTAAAAAACTTAAATGTTTGTTCCAGCTGTGTGCACCTGGAACATCGCAATGTATTGAAACGGACCAAGGCCCAAGGTGTATTGTGGAAAGTGAGTAGAACAGTAAGCACAATGTATTGAAACGGACCAAGGCCCAAGGTGTATTGTGGAAAGTGAGTAGAACAGTAAGCACAATGTATTGAAACGGACCAAGGCCCAAGGTGTATTGTGGAAAGTGAGTAGAACAGTAAGCACAATGTATTGAAACGGACCAAGGCCCAAGGTGTATTGTGGAAAGTGAGTAGAACAGTAAGCACAATGTATTGAAACGGACCAAGGCCCAAGGTGTATTGTGGAAAGTGAGTAGAACAGTAAGCACAATGTATTGAAACGGACCAAGGCCCAAGGTGTATTGTGGAAAGTGAGTAGAACAGTAAGCACAATGTATTGAAACGGACCAAGGCCCAAGGTGTATTGTGGAAAGTGAGTAGAACAGTAAGCACAATGTATTGAAACGGACCAAGGCCCAAGGTGTATTGTGGAAAGTGAGTAGAACAGTAAGCACAATGTATTGAAACGGACCAAGGCCCAAGGTGTATTGTGGAAAGTGAGTAGAACAGTAAGCACAATGTATTGAAACGGACCAAGGCCCAAGGTGTATTGTGGAAAGTGAGTAGAACAGTAAGCACAATGTATTGAAACGGACCAAGGCCCAAGGTGTATTGTGGAAAGTGAGTAGAACAGTAAGCACAATGTGCCTTTACCATTCGTATTCTCATGGACTTCAGAGTGGCACACTGTGATTGAAATGTTGGTCAAGCATTCTTTGACTCAGTCCAGACTATGGGATTGCATTTCAGCTCGGAAGCTTAAAGGGCAGCTGTCGGGTTGCCTGGCCTCAAAAATGCGCGGAGTCGCGTGCAAACACGCGTTTAAGAGTTTTCCGAGTTGATTCAACTAAAGACTGTTGATTTGGTCCAGAAGAAGATACTTTTATCATTAGTTTGAAACCATGAAAATGAGTGAAACTTTCTGCTAGTTCTCACAATCCGCAAGAAAACGAAGCAGTTGGCAGGCCGAAACGACTCAAAATCCGCGACCGACAACTCTGTCAGCACAAGAAGAGACGCCGCAGCGTTAGCCTGGCAGTGACGTCATCCGAGGAACCCGATAAGGCCGCTGCGAAGTTTACAGTACAATGCAGAGTACAGCTGGGCATCTGTAATGCTGTACGCGTGATTGATTCTTGCACAAAGTAAAGTATTAGGGTGGTGGTATCTTCTCAGGACCCATGTTCCCATCTTCTCTTCTTTGATCTGACCAACTGCAACCTTCACAAGTTATTTCTAAAGTGGTTCACATGCTGTTGCTACTCCCCCAGTCCACCCGGTTAAACCATAAAGTTGCTCAACCACAGACCCTCGTGTCCCTGGTCAGCAGACACTTTACACTGAAGAAGGTCCGCTTGAGGTGTCACGCCAATTACCGTGTACGTGTGAGGTACTGAATTTAAGACAAAAACCAACTCTGTCGGTGGGAAAATCTAGGAAAGAGATGATGATAATACCTCTTCAGTTACTCACTCAAGTAGGTAAACGAGATAAGATAAAGGGAAGAGAGACGAAGACAAAGATCAAACAGTGGATCTAGTGTGGAAAATGGGGGAGGGGGGTTCGGCCGCAAAAAAATCAAAGATGAATTTGTCAAACTGTGATTGTTATCGTGTGTGTGTGTGTGTGTGTGTTTGTGTGTGTGTGTGTGTGTGTGTGTCTGTGTGTGTGTGTGTGTGTGTGTGTGTGTGTGTGTGTGTGTGTGTGTGTGTGTGTGTGTGTGTGTGTGATAACACGTGTGTGTGTGATAACACGTATGTGTGTGTGTGTGTTTGTGTATGTGTGTGATTACACGTGTGTGGTGTGTGTGGGTGTGTGTGTTTGTGTTTGTGGGTGCCTGTGTGTGTGTGTGAGTGTGAGTGTGTGTGTTTGTGTGTGTGTCCCTCGACGCGTGACATTATATGCCAATAAGTTGAAAAAAACCAGGGTTCAAGTGGGAACACCTGAACAAAAGCAGGAGGGGGACGGAAGACACTTTATAAACTCCGTTTTTTACTGCGAAATTTTGGCCTGGGAGAAGACACCCCATCCTAAGTTTCTCTTCACCTACCCGTGAAGTATGCTTTAGGGCTTGACTAGACAACCCGATTGCGCTCACTACACGGTATAAAGAGAGCGCCGTTCAACCCGGCCGATTCCTCGGCTGACGTCACGCGTCCAAGGGAAGTAATTTTCGAGCGGGCTGCATTGACTCAGCCAAGAATGCAAACTTTCTTCGATTAAAGACATTGTAGCATGTCTAAAATCTTCGGACTTGTGTTATCAAACTGTTAAAATCACCAAGTAACTTTTAAGTATAGTTTCAGTTACATGAGAACTCATTCTGATGAACAGATTTTGAGAGCCACAACCCAACAGCTGCCCTTTAACAAATGATGAATAGGTTTGTTCATAGAAAGTTGTCATCAAATTACTACATTTAGTCAAGCTGTGGAACTCACAGAATGAAACTGAACGCACTGCATTTTTTCACAATGACCGTAGTCCGCCGCTTGTGCAAAACGGAGTGAAACTGACGAGCCTGTTCAGCGCGGTTGTAGTTTCGCTGTGCTGCATAGCACGCTTTTCTGTACCTCTCTTCGTTTTAAGTTTCTGAGCGTGTTTTTAATCCAAACATATCATATCTATATGTTTTTGGAATCAGGAACCGACAAGGAATAAGATGAAATTGTTTTTAAATCGATTTCGGAAACTTAATGTTGATCATAATTTTTATATTTTTTTAATTTTCAGAGCTTGTTTTTAATCCAATTAATAACATATTTATATGTTTTTAGAATCAGAAAATGATGTAGAATAAGATTAACGTAAATTTGGGTCGTTTTATATAAAACAAAACAATTTTTACAATTTTCAGATTTGTAATGACTAAAGTCATTAATTCATTTGTGAGCCACCAAGCTGAAATGCAATACCAACGACCGGCCTTCGTCGAAGATTGCTTTACAAAAATGTCAATCAATTTGATTGAAAAATGAGGGTGTGACAGTGCCGCCTCAACTTTTACAAAAAGCCGGATATGACGTCGTCAAAAGTATTTATCGAAAAAATGAAAAAAAACATCCGGGGATATCATTCCCAGGAACTCTCATGTCAAATTTCATAAAGATCGGTCCAGTAGATTGGTCTGAATCGCCACGACCCTCGTCTCGATTCCCCCTCTATGTTAAAACATCAAAACTTGACTAAATATAAAAATGATTGCATTGTATTCCTCTTCAGTTCCTGAATCCAAAAATATATATAGATATACCACCGACGGAAGCGTTGGCCTAGTGAATAAGTGGAAGGTCAGTCGTGGGTTCGAATCACGGATTTCCTCTCTTGCTGGATATCGTTTGGTTCGATCTTCACCTGGAGCGCTCTGAAGTCTACATAGCTGTAAAATGGGTACCTGACCCTATGCAGTGCCGGTGTAACACGAAATTTTTACTCCACGAAAAATTTACTCCGGAGTAAATATTTCGTACGAAATTCATACTCCGAGTACACTTTTCGTACGAGAAAAGAACTCCCCAAGGCACGAAAAAATTACTACCTCCACGAAATTTGTACTCCCCATTTTTTTTACTTCCAGTAAAAATCTCGTACGCAAAAATGGGACGCGGGCGAAGGGATAATGCCAATAAGTGATCTCGCGCACACGAATGTCGCGCTACCCTCCTTCCACCCCTTCCAGCACCAAAAATTTCGTACACCTGGCATGGGAAGTTAAATTGCTTGTGTTGGGGTGAAGTAATTTATTCGTTATTTATACGTCAGGGGAGTAACATTTGTGTACGAAATGTTTACTCGGAACTCACCTGTCTTGGGGAGTAATTTTCTCGTGTAATGGGGGAGTGCTTTTTCCTTAAAGGGAGTAACTTTTTCTTACGAAATGTTTACTCCGGAGTAAAACATCTCGTGGGAGTAACTTTCTCGTGTTACACCGGGGAAGGCAAAGGCAGCGAGGGAGAGGAGATGGGCACCGCCTTCATAAAGCCCGCCAGAGAGAAGTTGAGATCTCTAACATATTGCTCCCCACCGACCAACAATGGTCATGGTACTATACCTTTAATCAATCAATCAATCAAAATGAGGCTTATATCGCGCGTATTCCGTGGGTACAGTTCCAAGCGCAGGGATTTTTTTTTAAAAATTTGTGCAATTTATATCGCGCACATATTCAAGGCGCAGGGATTCATTCATGCCGTGTGAGATGGAATTTTTTTTTACACAATACATCACGCATTCACATCGGCCAGCAGATCGCAGCCATTTCGGCGCATATCCTACTTTTCACGGCCTATTATTCCAAGTTACACGGGTATTTTGGTGGACATTTTTATCTATGCCTATACAATTTTGCCAGGAAAGACCCTTTTGTCAATCGTGGGATCTTTAACGTGCACACCCCAATGTAGTGTACACGAAGGGACCTCGGTTTTTCGTCTCATCCGAAAGACTAGCACTTGAACCCACCACCTAGGTTAGGAAAGGGGGAATAAAATTGCTAACGCCCTGACCCAGGGTCAAACTCGCAACCTCTCGCTTCCGAGCGCAAGTGCGTTACCTCTCGGCCACCCAGTCCACCTTTACCCTTCGCTGGGAGGAAGCGATCCGAGTATTTCAGCAATCCGACAATAAAGTAACGGAAAAAGAAGGTATATTTTCTTGTTGGTAGCTTATTTAAAGCTTGCATTTCCAAGTGAGAACACAACTTGAATTTCCATAAGGGTATTTAACCTCACACGGCTGTTTGGAATGACATGTTACCATTCTTTATACTGTTTCTTTGAATACACACATGTTCTTCCAAAGCCAGGAACATGCCCGGTGTTGTTCTGCCCTCCACCCAGTGAGGAAAATTTCCCACCTCAGCCTCCACAATGTACAGACGAGTGCGTGTCGGACAATGACTGTGATGGTAGTACCAAGTGTTGCCAGCGTTGCCGCGGCTGTCGCGCGTGTTTTGGGGGTCTCGGATCGCCGTCACCGTGTGACTCTGTGGTGGGCCCCTTGTTATTCATTTTATTGTATTGTATTATACAACTTGTGTACGCCTTTTCTTACAGAGCCCGGCATCTGCCCGATATTCCCCTGCCCCCCTCCGCCCCCCGAAGACCTGGTCCCCGGCCCGCCACAGTGTACAGACCAATGTCAGGCCGACGCTGACTGTGAGGGTGACAGGAAGTGTTGCAACGGATGCAGCCGGTGTCGATCGTGTTTTGGTCCCTTTGAGTTGCAGCCACTTTGTAGCTCTGTGGTGGGTCGCTTGTTTTTAACAACACAAGTTTAGTGTTAATATTGTTACCTCTTTGCTGCCAGTAAAAAATGCGTATACGAAGCATTACTTACATTTGCCTGCATTAACAACTTACAGTGTGTCCTTGATGCTTAAATGAATACACCAAACATGTATATACATTGTTTGTTCTTGTTGTGTTCTTTTGTTGTTTATCGACATGTCTGTTTCCCGTTAAGAAGTTAATCCAGGGCGTGAGCTGATGTCCTACAGGCAGCGAAAGGTTTTCTGTTCAAAGTAAATCTCTTCGCCAAGTAGTTATGCCGCATCAATATGAAAGTAGGGTTTACAGAATGAATCGAATTTCAAAGTCCAGTAATCACTTTTTACCACGATATTATTTCTGTAACAATTAACACACAGCAGCAACAGCTTCCCTGAATTTTAGATACTAACACTTTTTTTAAAATATATATTTAGGCACAATGGCATTGTCAGCAATAAAAAAAAATAGCGCAAGGCAGTGTCAAAACATTTAGTCAATCTGTCGTCCTGATTAAGTGGTCTGGGTGCCTGCAGCCAACTGAACAGGTTAATTATGAATAAACTGTGGGTTTGTTTGTTTTTAATTTCTGGGCACATTTTCAATGCGTTTTGGGGATTCAGGAAATAATAAAAAATAAAATCTCTTTATAAACACACACACACTCAATTACTAATGGCATATATTTTGTTGCAGGAATGCGGTCTGGGCGAGGTGTGTAGATTGGAGAAGGTGGTCTGTGTAACGGCGCCATGCCTACCTGTGCCTACCTGTGTTCCCATAGGTAAGTGTATGAGGGTATTGCAAGTAACTTCTGCCAGTTGCAAGCGCAAGGTTTATCAAAACAGAGTTGTTGCAGTCGTTCTTTTTCGTAGGGGTGTCAAACATGTTCCAGGTTTAAGTATTGGTCAGTGTCTAGCAGCTAGTCAAACTGACGCCAACTGCACATATCTTTTGTCTCAAAATGTTCCAGGTTCGAATATTGGTCAGTGTCTAGCAGTTAGTCAAACTGACGCCAAATGCACATATCTTTTGTCTCAAAATGTTCCAGGTTCAAATATTGGTCAGTGCCCGGCAGTGAAACGCGACACGGTTGGCACGTGCAGCTTTGAGTGCGAAACAGACGCCAACTGCGGTCCCGCTCCCGGGGAAAAATGC
>NC_090247.1:64018638-64053638 GCF_037325665.1 Littorina saxatilis
GTGCGTGTTCCTGAAAAGAAAAACAGTGGTACGAATTGGGCGCATTTGACCAAATTCTGAATCGTTCCAGCCACGGTGGTCCCTAAGCCAGGACAGTGCCCTCCCGCCACGGGTTTCGGTATCTGCGCCTTCACCTGTGAGGATGATGGCAGTTGCCAGGGGGCACAGAAATGCTGCAGGACCCCCTGCGGTGGTACCCAGTGCCAGAACCCTCTCTCCAACCTCCCGAGTAAGTATCACTACATGTAAACTCAAACCGGTGATGATTTCGTCATTTCTTTCAAATATCACCATCATACCGAAGACTGCGTGATCATAATTATCCACCGCACATTCAAATATTTGTTTTTGTATTGATTTGTTGTATTCGATTCATTATTATCCGTCAGCTAGTCCACTATTAAGACCATTGGGTCGATGCACTTGTGAATGACTTTCTTGTTATGTTCAAAATTGAACGTTCCATTTACTAAGAGTTTTGTTGTTTGATTCTGAAACCGGTAGACAGCGTACGTTCCAAAATTAAGAATCTCACACCAGAACGGATTATTACTCGAACGATTAGCTACAGACAATGGTGGAGATAATTATATCCTACATGGAGAAGTTAGCACATTACTGAGCTTAGTTTTGATTATGCTATGGTTGTCCGCACGTCCCATCAGCTAAAATGGTCAATCGGTCGACGTAATTATGACTGTTTCGTGTAGTTTGTAATAAAACGTTCTTATAGTAACTACTTTTCTTGTATTTTGATTCATGATATGAATTACACATTAGTTTTAAGGGAATGTAAGCTAGCCAAGCGGTCTCAACCTGGATCCTTTTGTTCGAAGAGTTCAGAATCTCTTGTGTGAATGCTGTGATTCTTGGCGACACAGTTGAAGCACGCTATTAGCCCATGTAAAAGTGCGAACGTAAGTCGCTGCACTATGGGTTAACAAGACAAGAAACCTACATCAAAACAAAATATGACTGTGGAATGAACATCAACATCCCAACTCAAATGCATCTTCGAAAACGATGAATGGCCTCGAATAGTTGCAGATCATTGTTTTGGAAACAAGTGTTATTGACTTGACAATAAAAGTGTTTTCTGTGAAAAGTATCATTTTGAACCAGTATATTTGAAGGACCAATGCATTTGGTACAATATGAATATTCAATTTAAACATAAATGCCTATTTTTTAAAGATTTTATAAAACATAATATCTCATTTGTAAAGGATGTCATGAATGAAAATGGTATTATTATTTCTTTTGAAGATTTATGTCAAAAAGTGGGTTATAAACCATCCAGACAGTTTGAATACAATGCATTATGCACAACACTTAAATCCAGACGTACAGACACATTACCATATCAATATTTTACATGGCAGGATTTCATTATTAATGGTGGT
Source organism: Littorina saxatilis (assembly GCF_037325665.1). Classification (NCBI taxonomy): domain Eukaryota; kingdom Metazoa; phylum Mollusca; class Gastropoda; order Littorinimorpha; family Littorinidae; genus Littorina; species Littorina saxatilis. Next base: position 64,020,042 of record NC_090247.1, read on the forward strand.
AATATAACATCAACATCCCAACTTTTCAGAATATCTGATGTCACTGTGCCACCAGACTGCAGCGGGTTGTCTTGCTTCGCGCCTTCTGTCCTCAGAGCCAGGAATCTGTCCTTTTGTCCTATGCCCGCCGAACCCACCAACTTATAATTATTAACCAGTGTGTTGTGGGTTGTGACTCTATTCGATTAAGTCACCAAAGTACTGTTGTGTCCCATGTGTTGTTTTGTTCTTCTGTCGTAATTTCAGAGTCAGGAATCTGCCCCCCCCCCCCCCCCTCGCCCTGTTCTATGTTCGTGGAAGCTATCAAATTGCATTTGTAACCAGCGTGTTACATACACAAATTGCTTGTTTGTATATTTGTTTAATTTTTAACAATGTTATCAATTGTGATACACAATTGCTGCTTCTTGTAATGATTAATTTGTGTGGTTTCAGAGCTGGGAACCTGCCCTCCTGTGCTGTGTTCGACCATCCAATCAGCGTGCAATGTTAACCAGTGTAATACCGACAGTGATTGCAGCGACAACCAAAGGTGCTGCGATGCCTGCGGATGCAGAACTTGTTTATCTCCCCTTATCCTACCACCGTCATGCAACACTCTGGTAAGTCTCGGATCAAGCTTGAATCAATATACGCCTTCGGCGCCGTCAACTTGTATCTTCGCAGTCATTTTGTAACCCCCCCTCCAAAGTGAATTGATCCGCCCTTGACTATTGTCCAACACCATGGAAATGAAGCTTAAAAAAATGGTTCGTCGTCTACCCCAGCGTGAAGAAAAAAGGAGGATATTCTGGTCATCAGAAGGGTTTGAAATACCTGGCCTCAAAATTCTAAGAAAACAGTTCTGTCCGTGAGTGAATGGCAGCCATCTTTAAAGTGCTGATCATGCATAATCTCTGTAAAAAAATTAAGCAAGGCCCCAAAAGGTGCCTTGAGATCACACAACAGGATTAAAAACCATGTGCACAGTCTTAATGTATACTAACAAACTGTTTAGAACCACAAATAACTAAATACATCACCACATTGACCAAGAGACAAGCAAATAATTATATGGTTATAACCTTAAAATCAAATCAGCCGTGAATTGTCTCCTTTGTTCAAAAGAAAAATCCTTAAAGTGTTTTACTGTTCGCAATAATTATGGTAGTTTTTTTTTAACGTTCTAACTGCTGTAGTTCCAGACACAATTTTATATAGTGGGAAGGTGGAGTGGCGGGGGAATAACACAGTCTGAGGAGCATACAATGTAGACACCAAGACAGAGGCTGGTGGAATGTGTCCTTTTATGTGAAACTAGCAGTTAAGCCCGGATTCGCCAGGGTGTAAGCGGAGCCCTATACAGAGTGTTAAACGCTCACTATCCAATTATTATCAGCGTTACCTCCCTTGTTTAGATAAAACAAAAAGTAAGAGTTATCTCCCTTACCTTAGCATTTAGAGCCCAGCTTCGTCCGGATTTTTTTCACTTCAACTCTAAATATTATAGTAGAATGATCAGGCATGCCTGCATGATAAGAGTCACCTCCTTTTAATGCATAAAAAAGTAAGAGTTACCTCCCTTAGCTTCTAGAAATTTACGGAATTGTCCAGTTATTTTTTCTTTCTTCATTTCTTCCCCTCATAGGAGCCATACAGAGTCTCTAATATCACTGGTATTATGTGCTTGCTACAGGTGAACGGTAGGCATTGAACTGGCCTTGCATTATATAGGCTGTATTCAATAAAGGGGAGGTCCATAATCTTAGAAAGGAAACAATGACTCAAGAAACTAAAACCCGGGTGCACATCTGTGGCCCCTGGGCAATGTGCATGCACAATATCTTGTACTTACCTTTTGCCATCTCTGAGGTATGGCGACCATAGACAGACACATACACACACACATACACACACACACACACACACACACACACACACACACACACACACACACACACACACACACACACACACACACAATTACATCAAATTTTATATGTGTAATAGATTAGTAGAGACGAAGCAGAGGAAACACAACCACACAAACAACACACAAACCAAGAACAGAGTCAAAGTGTTGTGGTGCTGCAGTAGGCCACAGAAGGGACAACATTTAAATAAAACACTCTAATTGATTTACCTTGCCTATGGTTTTAAGATTGAACGGTTTAATTGCTAAAACTTGTTTTTGTGTGTAAAGGGAAACTACCAGAAAGGCTTTGTCGAAGCCCTATCTTCTGACATAAAAGAGGTCACTTAAAACGAACTTTGATTGACTCGTTTGACAAAACGTTATAAATGGAACGAAGCATTATTTCTTTTGTTTTCTTGCAGATTTGTCCAACAGGCCAGAACTGCATCGATTCTATCGGGGGTCCAAAATGTGTTGCGCTTTGTGGTTCCCAGGTACGATTTTATTGTTATGATACTAAGACATTAATGAGTTGAGATCACAGGACAAACGAATGTTTCGGTTGAATGAAATGAGTCGCGCTTGTTGCCTTAAAACATCTCTGCGGTTTGCCTTAGAACATTCTTGCGGTTCACAAGTTTGGTTGTAATGTTATTGTAATCAACAACAATTAAATTGTAAAACAACCATGTTGAAAGAGATGAAAACATCTTTTTGCGGCTATAACGGCTGAATAAAATGTGTTGCATCAATTAGTGAAACCTTCTTTGAAGTTCACATGTATGATTGTGATTCAAGTACTGGTGACCATAAATGGATAACATTATATGACAACTATTTTGAAGAAGATGGCAAGTATTGTAGCAGCTGTGTGAATTGTGTAGCGCCGGTTCCTGAAACTCCACTGTGTGAAGATAGCAAGACAATGTTGTAATAATGACCATGATAAAGTAAGATTAAGCTCCAACCATAATTAAGGACATGACAAGTGTTGCCGTGACTGTAACGGTTTGTTTGTTTGTTTGCTTAACGCCCAGCCGACCACGAAGGGCCATATTAGGGCGGTGACTGTAACGGTTGCACCAAATATGTTGCGCTAGTCACCTTAGACCCTCCGTGTGGTTCGCAAGCATTACAATTATGGTATTATTTTCACTTTGTGCAATATTTTATCACCTGCAAATAAACCTGTTGATAATGCAAGACTGATTCAGAACTTACTGGAATTATGACTCTTTTTTAACACTTTCTACCCCACCTATGTTGACCAAGTTTTTTTTTAGCCAAGACCAGCTGTGCTGCAGCAGGTCACTCAGAATTGTAGTAACTGTGTAGAAACTGTGTATATCAACACGATGGAATGCAGGCGTTAGATCGAAGTTACAGGAAGCGACTGAAGTGACTGTGTGTACGGATATATCCGTACCAGGTCGGATAGAGCCATATGAGTGGGTACGGATATATCCGTACCTGGGAGACAATGAGTTAAGACGATTTTCCCTGCAAGTGAAATTAAATGTCCATTGCAAGTCAACGTTGAACAGCATGGCTTCCAAAACAGACACATTGGACCAGTTATGTTTGTTTAGAGCATCGAAGCATAATCTAATCAGCTAATTAACTTTGAAGACCTGTTACAGTTTTCACGCTTCATTTGTCACAGAGGTGCCTGCCTGGTGAAGAGTGTCGAGAGCAAGCGACACTTTGCCTTTTCATTAAACCATGCCCCCCTTCGACCTTTACCTGTGTTTCTACAGGTAAGAAGAAACAGATTTCTGTTCTGCGTGGAGTAAGAGGAGCGTGTTCAGTGATGCATCTACCTTATTGTTGTAGTGGTATGGTTTAGTGAGCAGGTTGGAGGTGGCGATTGTCTGACTAAACTCAAGGATGCCCCGTTCGTAAAACGTGTTAAATTACATTCACTTACATGCACCGGTTTTATCAATGCCATGAAATCATTTTAACGTTTAAGAAATTACAACTGGTTTTCTAACTTTACTAAGATGATTTTGTTGAATTTTTTTTCTAATTCATCTTTCCTTTGTGTCAGTACCACAACTATACTAATATAACAATTTGCAAGAAGCAAAACAAAATACAAAGCAATGCAATGCAGCACAACAATTTAAATACGATACAAATTGATACACGGTATTTGTATATTTACTTAAAAACAGAATTTGACCTTCGGAAATCAATTAGTTACACAATTATTACACTTCTACATTGTACTTTTTATGTTTTTATTTCTTTATTCATTCATTCATTCATTTCTTTATTTATTCATTCATTCATCCATCCATTCATTCATTCATTTCTTTTTTTTGCGTATTGATTTATTATTGATTTATTTATTGATTTATCTATTGATTTATTTTTTGATTTATTTATTGATTTATTTACTTCTTTATTTATTTATTGATTTATTTGGCTTACCTTGATCTTTTCATTTCTTGTGTCCACGATTGTCCTGCAGCAATCCAAAACAGACAGTGCCCTACTGCCCGCCCGCCAAGGAGCCTCCAGTGCGACAATCAGTGTGATTTAGACAGCGAGTGTGGTCGTGGTAAAAAGTGTTGTTCCACTTTGTGCGGAGGTACGGCGTGCAACCAGGCTGTCCTTCCGTCCACGTGTGACACCGCTGTGAGTGATGCGTATTGAAACATGTTAAATACAAAAAATCAAGAAGCATGTTAAATACAAAATCAAGAAAGATGTTAAATAACAAATCAAGAAACATGTTAAATAACAAATCAAGAAGCATTAGTTTTTTCATCTCAAATCGAGATATTGCAGACACAGTAAAGTACTGGTAAGAAAATATGTCAATTCTAGATAGTTCAAGTATTACAAAAATGAATACTAAGTAAATTGTAGGTACACTACACATCCAACTGTAACCGTGTGCCGAAACACTACGATCACCTCGGGAAGCGAAGTGCAATCAAACAGGTTTGAAAATGTTAGGGCTAATTTCTTAGCCCTATGAAAACTGTTATGCAAACCCGAAGGTTTCCATGAACATACAGACAATCGGAAACTACCACACCCTATCACAAACAGATTTCCACAAACCACGGGTGTTGACTTTAAAGGCCAACAACTCGGGTGCAGAGTCTGCTGTGAAAGGAGCGGTAGGCTCCCCTGTCACACAACAAAAACATCGTCTTCGTTATCATAACACGTAATTACCATAATGGTAACCATCAATGTCATCGTCATTGTCGTCATTAAAGTTCCATCAGGGGAAGTTAATAATTCACGTGTAAATGAATTGTTTGGACTGAATTTAAGCTCGTACAAGTTCTTTTGAGGCACAAGATAAATGTTCTATTTCTATATTCTAATGAAGTTGTATGCATGTTTACATTTTTCTAATTTCAGACATGCCAAACGACAGAGACCTGCCGAGAGGTGTACGACCTTGACACCGTGACCCCACAGTGCTTTGGTCAGTTTACTTTTCTCCATCACCGCTTCCCTCCCCCTGCTGTTTGTTATAATTATCTGTATTTGGGTTCTGTTGGTCTTTGCTATACAACAAAATTAAGCGAGAAATATTTGAGAAAATGTTGTATTAGAAACATTCGTTTTAATTTTGGGGTTATTCTCCAGAGTTGTGCAATTGTTCCAGGAGAAACCATGTTACGAAGGTGATATTGGTGTTCGTTTACTTAACTGAGACATTTAACCTTACAAATTGATTGTATTGACACATACTGAATCCATATATATCTTGGGAGAAAATCTGTTCCTTTTGTCATGATTATGTGAGCCAAGATATAGTTATAGTTTGAATCTCTCCACTGTCCTTGGTGCCCCCTGCAAACGCTTGCAGATAAGACAGTGAATCAGTGAGGATGACCTCACCAAGAGGGGGATTGGGAAGATATCTAATCAGCATGCAGGCCATACAGATAGTAAAAACATATGCAGAGAAGATGCTGATCTTCTCGTTCAGCTTGTATTTTCGTGTAATATCAAGTCCAGGAATCGACAAGGCAAACCAAAACTTCCCTGAGGGCAGGATATAATCATCTGTAAAGACATGCACGTGGCTGTTGAACCGATTTTCAATCTTTTCTTTTGCCTCTGTTGCTAGCAGCAACGGGTCATCAGCCGTTTTGAGTCAACCTTCGTAGTCCATGATGATATATGGGGCTTTAAGCAGCCATAGAGGTACCCCCCCCCCCCTCAACTCCAAATGACTACGAGGCTGTTATGATCAATAATACACCAAGAGAGTACCCCATTTGTCTCCTAAGCTTTCGTAATTTAAAATTTATTTGAGAAAATGTTCGGACGAACGAAGGATGGACGACAAAAAAACCAGTAGACCTCATTCTTTTGCCAACATTGATTTTTATCTTCATGATCTGTTTACATGTGCAGAGAATCCGTTGGAGTCATCGCAAGACGACCAGTGCAGTGTAGGACTTCCGCTCCTGCGGCTCAACCTCCCATCAGGAGAAATCACCCAGGTCAACTGTGGGGGAGAGAGAGACGCGATTACCTGCCCTGCTGGCTACAGCTGCAAAGTGGGCCAAGGCGGCAGCTTTTCCGTCTGCTGTCGTGACGCAGGTTAGCTTAAAAATGTTTAATGCCATCGGTGTCTATCACAATAACGTAAACAATCGTCTCGTGTTACCAATCGTGGACACTAAATCTGGCCTGGACAATTCCCCCTTCCCCTCCCCCTCTTCCTCACCCACTCAATCTATCCCCCCACCCCCCACCCCCCACCCCACCCCTATCCACTTCCCGGTAACAAGTGTAACACACACACACACACACACACACACACACACACACACACACACACACACACACACACACACACACACACACACACACACACACACACACAAACGCATGTAGGAACGCGCGCACACAGTGATCACGTACAAGAAAGAGACTCACCTTGGAGACAGCGGTGTACCTCGCAGTCTGTTGGGCTTCTACTGTGCACAGAGGTATTATTTTGGAGAGTGTTGTTTGGCTTTCCAGGATACAGAATTTTAATATGCTCACAGTTTTCGTAATTTTGGTTGGACGCTTATTTTTTGTTATCACTTCAAGGGCAGTTCTTTGTTTATATTGTAAATTAACTATTGTGAGTAAAATGTTTGCAATAAATGTTATATACATATTTGTTTTCAAATGATAAGGGACTAAACACCATTACGCTTCTTATCAGATATATGCCAAACATATAAGACTAAAACCTTTTTTTCAAATTTTCTTTCAGCGCAACCTTGTGATCCGGTAAGTAAATTAAGTTCCTACTATTCCCCCCATGTTTTTGAAATGCTGTGTAGGGCAGATATAAGCTTTAATGTAACACAGTAATGCATTACTGAAAAAATGACAATCATGCCTATCTTTCCAGTAGCTATATTTCGTGCGCAAAATCGATTTTCTTTGTTATGGGGGCGAGGACGCCCCCATTCTATACGGATAGTTTAGAGGTTGACCATGGGCAGCGCCATTTTGTTGTGAAATACGTCATCAGTTTGTGTACACAGGAAGTTGTGACATCCGTCACCCTATGGGAGGGGTGAAGGCAACATTGTTCATCTGCAGAAAGTTGTGAAATCCGTCACCCTATGGGAGGGGTGACGTCAAAATTGGTCATCACAGAGTTTGTGTAACACAGGAAGTTGTGAAATACGTCACCCTATGGGAGGGGTGACGTCAAAATTGTTCAACAAAAACATGATATGTCGCATTGTGCAGGGTCAACTGCAACAAACTCAAACCGAGCCATTCATACCTAGCTGTATTTGAGTGACTTATATACCCGACATTTTTATTTCTTATTTTTAGCACAGGTGTAGGAAAAATCATGAACCAAAATGTTATTTATTTTCTAATTTAACATTTTTTTTACAAATATGACCATGGTCTTTTAAACATACAGTGACATTAAACATTGTTATGTTAAAAAAAAGAAATAAGAAAAAAAGCTTTTGTGCACAAATCAGAAAATACATTGTACATTTTACCTACAGGCCAAACAGTGTCTGTTGGCGGCAAAGGGCCCAGCAAGTTGCTATTTTTAGATCGATTAAAAGTTGTCAAGAACAGGCGCTTACATTTGGATGTGTCCACTGATAGTAGGTTTGGTTGTGATCAATCAGAATGATGTAGGAATAAAAATGTATGACAGTTTGGTATGATGACATGTAATTCAAATATGCTGAAATGTAATATTATACATGATATAATATTATTATGGCTGTTGCCATGACCATGAACCCCAAGAAAGGTTTAATGTTATGTAAAATCAAAATACCAAAATCAAGCACCTACTAATCTGATCTACGGTGCGGCTTGGACCTAATATGGATGGACACGCAACTCGCTCAGCCAGCCAGCGCTGCGAGACTTACAGCGGCCAACTTCGCCGCGGCGCGCTCACTGGCTCAGTATTGAACTTGCGTCAAGGCCGATGCGCGTAGATTCCCAGAATGTTTACTTTCGGTTAGATTCTTCGACAGCATTCGCAGAGGTGACTGCCGTATTGTGTACCGCAGTCAGAAGTAATTTATTACTTTTGGGAGTTTAGTAACGTGATATCAGTTTTCAATTGTTCGTTCACTTATATTGCTTTCAGATTTAACACACAAGAAACAGTAGCACGGTTTTCGTTGCGAAAATGTGCATTGGCAGTGCTACGCGATCGAATTGTGTATTATGTACACGCGGTGTTCTTCTGGAAAAGACCGCGTCAGTCGTTCAGCCCGCGACCGGTGGGATGGGGGGGTTCACATGGTTTGTTTGTTTCAGAACCACACCCATATACACACATTTCACATGTAAACCATTTGTCCGCCCCCTGTCGATATTTATCGACTAAGTTCCTTGTTTCTATTTTGCGACTGGTTGACTGGATGACTGATCGTATCACCCAGAGTGATTGTGTAGAGCTGTACGCGCGCGTGTGTGTGTGTGTGTGTGTGTGTGTGTGTGTGTGTGTGTGTGTGTGTGTTTTAATCTAACTCAGCACAGAAAACAACACGTATAAAAAGCTATTACTATTGGCAGTTACAGTAAAAATGAATATTTCCGAATCACTTGTTTGCACCGGTATTTTTCCCTGAATTCCACCCCTGCTAATTGCTTGATGTCTGTCAGTTTGACAGCTAGTATTGGGTTGCATTGATCTATTGACAATGGATGCCATTTCAGCCCTGTGGTCCGGGACAGGAATGTGAGACGGTACAAATCAACTGTTTTGTTCCTCCCTGCCCGCCCACGCCGCGATGCGTGGCTCAAGGTTAGTATGTAGAGCAAACCACACTACTGTGTGTGTGTATCTGTCTGTCTCAATCTGTCAATGATTGTCTGTGTCTGAATTAATCATTAATCATTAATCATTAACTCATTCAGGGGCGGACGAGGGGGGGGGGGGTTTCTGGGGTTTCCGGAAACCCCCCCCCAGCCAAAAAATAAAAATATTTTTGTGTGTTTTTTTGGGTTGAGTTTCAATTTTTGGGGTATTAATCAGTGACAAAATCTGCTGCCTGAAACTGGTAATGATCATCCTCAGAATGCACCAGATTGCACCATTTTGCATCCTTTTTTTCAACATTTTCCGGGGGTGCATGCCCCCTAACCCCCCAAGCAAGCTAGGCGCTTTGCGCCGTCGGCTCGGCGCTTCGCGCCTTCACACCCATATCTTCACAATATACTTTTGGAAACCCCCCCCCCCCCCCCATAAAATGAACTGATCCCGCATTCGCTTGTGGAAGTGCTTCTTTTGGCAACAACACCTGCACCATAGTGAGAAACAATCATGTCAAATAACCATGCTGTGCAGAGGGAAAGGCGACGCCAACAACTGCCTTTAACTTAAGAAAATTGGCAAAACAACCGAATAGACAATGGTTGTCCTCTTCTTCTTCTTCTACGGTCATGCACGAGTGGATTTTTACGTGGATTGCAGGATCTTGTCCGTGCGCACTTTGTCTTGTGCTTGCGTGTACACGCGAAGGGGGATAAGGCACTAGCAGGTTTACACATAAGTTGAACTGGGAGATCGGAAAAATCTCCACCCTTAACCCACCAGCGGCCGAGATTCGAACCCACGACCTTCCGCTTGGAAGGCCGGCGTTTTACCACTAGGCCACTGCGCCCGTCAAGACGATGTTTGAAAATAACTGTCAAGTGTTTGTAGGTATTGAAGGAATTTCTTTCCCTTGTGTCCGTAGAAACACTGAGGCAAGCTTACAATGCCGGGTGCAGCTTGTCTAAGTGTTTTTATGGGAAAGCAAGGAGAAACGCAGGAAAGGTCTTCCACAGCCCAGTTATTTCCGAAATTGTGACCCTCCACCACGGAATGAGTCGCATGTCACCTTTCCATAATTTTCATATTTTTACATTTTCCTAAAGAGTTTCTTATGCTCTATCCAGTGGTGAAACCCGTTTTAGAAAAGAGCGAAAACTGTTTGAGTTATACGCCTGTGACTAAGGTGACCCTCACACTGTTACTAGACACTCCCCAGACTTATATTAATTAAACCTAGCGCAGAACCGCGCGAGGTGACATGCGACTCATTTCGTGGTGGAGGGTCACAATTCGTGTGTAACGAATTAATTTGCCAGCGCGTAGTAGTGTTCCTTTTGGACCAAACATCTGAACCATAGGAGGAAATCATTATTTCAAGTAACCATGCTATACTTAACTGCCTTTAAAGGTGGTCGTCTACATTTTTGCTTTTTTTCAATAATCTTATGGTTAGATTTCGATACAAAATTATGTCAAATGATGAATGAACCATGGGGAAAAAAGTTATAGAAAAAAAATATGTAAAAAAAGATTTTGTTTTTGGGTAGCGTGACTCACGCTTCCAATATTTTGCTTTCTGTTTGCTGAGAACATGTGCTTTGCCAAAAAATACTGACCAATCAAATTCATGCTCCTGTACTTATAGCCACGCCCAAACAAGTGCAGCAACAGTTTGAGACTGGAGCGCTGTCCACGCTTTTTTTTAAACGCACGAAATGCACGGGATTTGAGAGGAGTTTTGCGCTTGGCATTTTCCAAAAAAGGATATCCTACTATGAGTACTACGCTGGAATACTACAATGAATTTTCAAACGGCTACACTGGCTTCGTCTTTCCTGATCGAAAGGGGGTGTATTGTTGATATTTGTAGATAATAGACTCTGCATTGTAATTGTCAAATGGCGATTTCGGTATAAAAATGTAGACAAGGACCTTTAACTTCGGAAAAGTGTCGAAACAACTGCCAAAATTGCAGAAACTCTCATGAACATTCTGACGAATGTGGCCAAGCAGATATATCACTGAACATTTGTTTAGTATGTCGCACGGAAAGGGTTAAACATTAATTTAATATCAAATAATTTCCCTGCGCTTTGTGTGTGTGTGTTCAAGTGACAGACATTTGCCAGCTGCCAAAAGAAGTCGGCCCATGCGAAGCATTGGTACCAAGCTTCTTCTTCAACTCTGCCACGCAGCAGTGTGAGTCGTTCGTCTTCGGTGGATGTAGCGGAAACAAAAACAGGTTTTCCACCCTGGCTGAATGCGTCGCCGCTTGTCCCTCAAGTAAGAATTAGGAATTCATTCGTTGGGCATACACACCTGCACCGTCGTGAGAAATCAATATGTCAAATAACCATGCTGTACTGTAAGAAAACGTGACGCCAAGAACTGCCTTAAAACATTATGTATTTCTACTTACTTGATACAGCAAAGCTCTTAAATGGACTTTATTTTTTATGTTTTAATGTTTAATTTAATTTTTTTTAATTTAAAAAAAGAAGTTGTTTGTTGTTGCATTAATCAGTGTTTAATTAAACTGTTTGACGTTTTATTTCAGAAGTAGCAATCTGTCCCCAGTTCCGATGCCCTGACCGTCAGTGTACAGCTACAGATGAGTGTCAGCGCGACCTTGACTGCAAGGGAAACCTGAAATGCTGCAAGGACTGCTCGGGATGTCGGAAGTGTCTGACTCCCACTCTTGTATCTCCCCCTCCTCTCTCCTGTCTCACTGTGGTGAGTACCTAATGTACAGTACTCGTTTGTTGAGAACTTTAGTATTCGACTTGAGTATAAGACTTTGTTTTATTTGTTTATTTGTGATTTTTTTTTTGGGGGGGGTCAAAAGATGATGTCCGGAAATAACTCTGTCGGGTTATTCTGGTTGGTCGAAGAGTTGCTTTTTCTTGGTAACACTGAGGGAAATAATCCCACGTGACATTGTAGACCAAAACCCAGCGAGAGGCGTGACTTCACACGTGGTCGGCGATCTGTGCACCGAGGCACGCAACCGCATCGTCATTTAATTTTGTTTCAATTCATTTACTTAATTACCCCATTTCTGGGACATTCGGATCTCTCTGTGAGATGTATTGCCTCTCAATGTTTTCAATGAAACACAACCTATACAAATCCGACAGAGTTCTTTCCAGAATTCAAATACTACTGCTACTACTACTACTAGAATCCAAATATTACTACGACTGCTGCTGCTGCTGGTGCTGCTGCTACTACTACTACTACTACTACTACTACTACTACTACTACTACTACTACTACTACTACTACTACTACTACTACTACTACTACTACTATTACTACTAATAATTATAATTATAAGAAGGGTATTCATATGGTGCAAATCCTAACATAGTTCTAAGTGCCTTACAAAAGTAATAACACACAAAATGTTTGCTACTCTTGTAAAAGACAGGCATTTTGACTGATTTGGACTACTTTGTCTTCGGCGTTTTGGGGTACCGGGTGTAGCTTAGACCATGATCTATTGGTATATATAATACTTATATTTCAACGTGTGTATAGTTTAACTACACTGTTAATCTAAGACTGTATTGAGCGATCGCATCAGTCTCTTAAGTGTAGGATGAGTTTGCATACACTTTTTTCGTAAGTATACGAAATTGTCAATTGTTTAAATTTTGAGTGAAATATGAGTAGTGACTTACAGGACTTTTCATGTTGATTTCAGAAATGTTCTCTTGGATTTGAGTGCATTGAAACTCCGCAAGGACCTAACTGTGTTCCCCAGAGTGAGTTCCTTTTACTTCTTATCTCTTCACTTTCTGTCTGTCTGTTTGTTGATCTGCTACTCGTTGGCGAACTCTTGGCTGTCAACACACCGTCGTTATCTGCCCTCCCCCCTCTCTCCCTCTCTCCCTCCCTCCCTCCCTCTCTCTCTCTCTCTCTCTCTCTCTCTCTCTCTCTCTCTCTCTCTCTCTCTCTCTCTCTTTCTAACACACACACATTCTCCTTTCCCAGTATGAAGTTGACCTGGAAATTAAAGCGTTACGTAATACATCGTAGCAGAGGCCAAGAAGGATAGTAGGCTTTATGCTGTTAATGATTGCACAAGACCTACCTGGCGGATGGGTGTTTGTGTGGCAGAATAGCTATAATCAAAACATACACTTGCAATTTGGTCACAATGCAGCAAAATGGCTGTTCTATCTGATGCACTCATTTGTGTGTGTCAATACTAATTATATCTATACATAAAAATTAAATCAACATAATTATGTGTTGTCGGCCAACGCATAATATGCAAAGCAGTTTGGACACATTTTCTCTCAAACCAATCATTATTTAAGCTTGTTATTTGGTTTTTAGTTAAATAAGATGAGTATCTATGGCATGAAGTAAAATCAGCCTCCTGTGTTTAAGTTTAGTTGGTGTCGCATAATCTCATATTAGCGCAAAATTATGTCTTCATATTCACCCAAATGAAAAATACTTGCTCACACAATATTCAAGGGATTGCCTTGATTTTACTTCATGCCATAAATATCCCTTCTAGCTCTGATCATACCAAATTTGAAGTGTGTATGTCTAAAAGTGTACAAATTCTGGCGTCCAAACTAAGCACAAATGACAATTTTCGTCAAAATCGGCAACAGCAAACTGTAATGATAATGAACATGAAACTTACAGTCTTAAGTCAATGACCACCTGGCAGGTATGGATTGCCTTCCCTCTCTGCTTGGTCTTCATCTCTTCTTGTAATGTCTTATTTATGTGCATCTGACTGCTGTTTCTAACAGGCGGTGGAAGGTTCATTACCCCGCAAAAGGGTTGTAGTTCTGCCAAATCCCCTCCAATACAGCGCACGATGGTTCACTGAGTGTACTTGTAGATTGCCTGCAGGTATTTGGGGACATGAAGGGAACAACTGCTGTCTGTCACAAAGTGGATTTTCACAGTGGAATGCAAACTCATTACCTAGCCCTTTCCTGCTAACTTCAAATAGTGTTACAGTGCCATGGCAAAAAGCACACAAAAGCTGTGACGCAATGTTTGCATTCAAAATGCTTATGTCCACCATCCTATACCCCCCAATATCCTGATCAAGTGTCAGTCTGTGAGTTCGACAGATTGACTAAATGTATTAACTTGGCTTCACGCTACTTGTTTTTGTTAAAGTGACAGACATTTGCCAGCTACCATCAGAAGTCGGCCCATGCAAAGCATCGCTTCCAAGATTCTTCTTCAACTCGGCCACACAGCAGTGCGAGTCGTTCACCTACGGGGGCTGTGGCGGCAATGCCAACAGGTTCTCCACCTTGAGTGAATGCAACGCGGCTTGTTCTGCGGGTGAGAATAGACGATGTTTGGAAATAACTCTGTCAAGTGTCTATGGGTTTTGGAAGAGTTGCTTTCCCTTGTTTCCCCAGAAACACCGAGGCAAGCTAATCTACAGTGTCATGTGTAGCTTGCCTCAGTGTTTCTATTAAAGAGCAATGACAACCAAGGGGAAGCAACTCTTCCACAACTCAATCAAATCGACAGAGGTTTTTTTTCTCCCGAAATTCGTGTATAACGAATTAATTTGCCAGCCCGTAGTAGTGTTCCTTTTGGACCAAACATCTGAACCATAGGAGAAAATGATTATGTCCAATAACCATGCTGTACTTACACTGCCTAAAACTTCGCAAAATTGTTGAAACAACTTGTTGAAAACAATCTTCCAAAATTGCTGAAACGTTCATGGACATTTCGAAGAATGTGGCCAAGCAAATAAATTATGTAACATTTTTTAAGTGAGTTACAAGGAATGAGTCAAACTTTAATTTGATATCGCGGAAGAGTTAGACCTTTTCGCTACTGACACAGTTTTAATGCCAGTACCTAATAGTTTTTGTTTTGTTTATAAGTGTGTTCATTGGACAAAGAGGATGATGAGAATGTTAGTACCAATCTTTGACATTTTGTTTAACAGAAGTGTGTTCACTGATCACAAAGCGGTTGGCGAGAAATGCAATGCCAGTCTTTGACATTTCGTATATAGAAGTATGTTCACTGATCACAAAGAGGTTGGCGAGAAATGCAAGGACAGTCTTTGATATTTCTTGTATAGAAGTGTGTTCACGGTACAAAGAGGTTGCCGAGAAATGCAATGCCAGTCTTTGACATTTCTTGTATAGAAGTGTGTTCACTGATCACAAAGAGGTTGGCGAGAAATGCAATGACACTCTTTGATATTTCTTGTATAGAAGTGTGTTCACTGCAAAAAGAGGTTGGCGAGAAATGCAATGACAGTCTTTGATATTTGGTTTAAGCATGTTTTATTCAATTTCTCATACACACGTTTCAAACAATAACAACATTAAGAACGTTAACAAGCAGATTGCTTATGGACACGTTCTTGAAATGATAATCAATACACATTCCGATAGCAAAACAAGGTGAACAAGTGATAGCTTCAACACTTATCTTGATAATCTTTCATTATATTTTATACAAATAAGATGAAGAGAGAGGGAGAGAGAGAGAGAGAGAGAGAGAGAGAGAGAGAGAGAGAGAGAGAGAGAGAGAGAGAGAGAGAGAGAGAATGCCTGGCTGCATTAATTGCACAGTTAATATAATATAGTCTTGAACAACAAAGAATATTTTCGTGTTCAAAGATAGAGTTAAATCAGTATTTTCAAACAAGAGTGTTTTGCAGTCTAGAACGTGTGTTGGCAGACTATTGAATAAAATGGTTCTTTTCTTTTTTTCTTTATTTGGTGTTTAACGTCGTTTTCAAACATTCAAGGTGATATCGCGACGGGATAAAATGGTTCTATGTTCTTTAAATTTTGGACAGTGTAACAAGAGATGTTCAGAATCTTCCGGGCATGCTCCACACGTACATTCTAAATTATCAGAGAGGTGTCGGTTAACTAAGTCTTGTTGCAAATCGCTCATGTTTAATCTCAACCTGCTGTGAAATACCTGTGCCTGGCGGTTGCCTAAATAATAATACTGTGGAACAACAACATCTCCATCGGTCAAATACCTTTTAAATTCACCAACTGACTGCGTTTGTTGTATATTTTCTGGAAGATTATTCCACAAAGCTGTCGTTGAAGGAAAACATGAAGATTTATATAACTCACTTCTGCACAATGGAACCTTACGTTCAAGAGGGCGTCGTCTGTGGTAAGGATTTACATCGGAAACCAGGACCGGCAGTTTGGAATATAAATATTCTGGGGTTAAACGATTTACAATTTTATAATACAGCAAAAGTTTATGACGACGTCGCCTATCTTTCAAGGACACAAAACCCGATTCGTTATACAGTTGTTGGTGGCTTGTGCCACGTACTGCACCTACAATGATTAAGATTGCATCGAGATGCAATGTCTCCAACTCGTCTGCCAAACACTGTGTACAGTTATCCCAAATAACGTCCGCGTAATAAAACAATGGTAACATAAAGGATTTATATATAACTTCAAGTGATTTTTTGTTTAAATGATGTTTGAATAAACCAAAACACGCAATTGACTTTCTACATTTAGCAATTCGACTTTTTATGCGGGAATCCCATTTACAATTACCTTGTAGAATGACGCCAAGGTGCTTGTTATTTTCAACATCAACTAAGTGTGCATCCTCGAGTGACTTCATCATATGTATTGACCCAGTCTCGACAAAATATCAGGCGATACCATGGATGGACGGAGCTGTAACTTATACATACTACCTCCTCACTTTCTGTGCGTGATCGTGTCACCGCGTCAGCGGGGTATGTAATCGACAAAGCAGTTGTGTATTGTCTTGAAAAAATGCGGTGCGTTCAATCTCAGTCTGTGAGTTCAACAGATTGACTAAATGTATTTACTTGGCTTCACGCTACTTGTTTTTGTTAAAGTGACAGACATTTGCCAGCTACCATCAGAAGTCGGCCCATGCAGAGCATCGCTACCAAGATTCTTCTTCAACTCGGCCACACAGCAGTGCGAGTCGTTCACCTACGGGGGCTGTGGCGGCAATGCCAACAGGTTCTCCACCTTGAGTGAATGCAACGCGGCTTGTTCTGCGGGTGAGAATAGACGATGTTTGGAAATAACTCTGTCAAGTTTCTATGGGTTTTGGAAGAGTTGCTTTCCCTTGTTTCCCCAGAAACACCGAGGCAAGCTAATCTACAGTGTCATGTGTAGCTTGCCTCAGTGTTTCTATTGAAGAGCAATGACAACCAAGGGGAAGCAACTCTTCCGCAACTCAATCAAATCGACAGAGGTTTTTTCTCTCCCGAAATTCGTGTATAACGAATTAATTTGCCAGTCCGTAATAGTGTTCCTTTTGGACCAAACATCTGAACCATAGAGAACAGGATTATGTCAAATAACCATGCTGTACTTACACTGCCTAAAACTTCGCAAAATTGTTGAAACAACTTGTTGAAAACAATCTTCCAAAATTGCTGAAACGTTCATGGACATTTCGAAGAAAGTGGCCAAGCAAATAAATTATGTAACATTTTTTTAAGTGAGTTACAAGGAAAGAGTAAAACTTTAATTTGATATCGTGGAAGAGTTAGACCGTTTCGCTACTGACACAGTTTTAATGCCAGTACCTAATAGTTTTTGTTTTGTTTATAAGTGTGTTCATTGAACAAAGAGGATGATGAGAATGTTAGTACCAATCTTTGACATTTTGTTTAACAGAAGTGTGTTCACTGATCACAAAGAGGTTGGCGAGAAATGCAATGCCAGTCTTTGACATTTCGTATATAGAAGTATGTTCACTGATCACAAAGAGGTTGGCGAGAAATGCAATGACAGTCTCTGATATTTCTTGTATAGAAGTGTGTTTACTGCACAAAGAGGTTGGCGAGAAATGCAATGCCAGTCTTTGACATTTCTTGTTGAGAAGTGTGTTCACTGCACAATGACGTTGGCGAGAGCGTAAAACATCGAAGCAGAGTCAAGAGGTATACCTATCTTGATTGGTAAGTTTCCAAGTGAAAATGTGCTTTGATCCAATGTAACAGGCTTGAACGCCACACTCCTTCTCAGTTCCACCCAACATCTCAGAGATTTCCAGGAGTGTACATGTGGTACGACCATCCCTCAACTTGGTCACATACCAAAAATCGTTCATGTACAGGCTTCACAATTGTTTTTATGAATTTATTTCTTAAAATGCCACCAGCGTCTTCCCCAAAATGTATTTGGTGTAAGAAAAACAACACTGTGTGCAGAGACCACATACACTGTTGATTGTTGGTATGTGTCCAAGGGGAGGGCTGCTCTTATCGCATGTAAAATCCTAGCCAGCTCTGAGACCGCGAGTCGAACTTTACTCGAGAAAGAGTGTGCGTTTAACGGATCTGTGGTGGTTGACACGATGGTTTGCATCATTAAATGAAATATCTTAAAGCATTTCCCTCCGTTTTGTGTGTGTGTGTTCAAGTGACAGACATTTGCCAGCTGCCACAAGAACCTGGCCGATGCCTTGCATTCTTTCCAAGCTTCTTCTTCAACTCTGCCACAAAGCAGTGTGGGCACGTTTCATGATATTGAGGATTGCAGTTTCCCTCTCACACACAATATTCCAAAATAATAAATAGTCAAACAGGGGCCAAAAAACAGTTTGCACCAAGAGTTCAACTTTTTATCTATCCAAAACAGTAAAAAAAATTATATGAACATTCGTATTTCCAAGATGATTGGCGTTCCAAGACGCTATATCCTAAAACCCCCAAAACATGCTTTTACAACTTCAGTGCATAATAACTGCCCAAAGGTGCTGTTTAAAGCAACCATTGATAATAATTTTTAACATACTCCTTGAACACATTAATAAAAACGGTTAACTTGCAAATAAAGGGACAGTATTGATCAGAACAATGGTAAGATAAAGGACGCTACTTATATTTTGTACATTTTTTTTATCTTTATCGTTTCCTGTAGACCTCAGAAGTTCTAACCAGCTTAAGAAATCATTCTAAAATCGAAAAACAAACATCTATACAGTTTGTACGCAAAGTAGATTGATATTTGACACAGTCACACAGACATACGTGGGCTATGGGGCAACCCTACCCCCTAAATTTGAAAACGGGGTCAATTTCTTAACTGCATGCATTCAGCAAAACAATCCCTAAACATTTATTTTTTTCACAAATGAACTTATGACTTTAGAAAAGCATTCAAAAATGCATATATACAACGCTTTTTCTTTGGTCCCAATTCAAGGGGGTGTGCTATTCTCAGGTAACACTGTGAACGCTCAAATGAGACTTGGTCACATGTCAAAATAGTAATCCCCCCTGTTGTTCATGGTTCGTTGGTGGGATTTTTTTTATCTGAGCCATTGGCAAGCATGAAATGTCATCAACATTAGGAAAGACATAGTATCTCCCATTGTCTTTTGCGCGCAAACACTTCACACAGATCTCCTCTCGATCTGGCCCATCGGGGAAATGGGTTGACTTGGGGATGATCACCGCCCTGTATCTCTCCACCTTTCCATCCATGCTGACAAAGTCAGCGGTCACAAAGTCCCCAACTTGAATGTCTCACTGTGGGACAAAGAACCTGGTTTTCACGACTGGCACCACGCGGCATCCAGTGGCGTGTTGTGGGTAGACGTCCATTGATTTTGATAATAATTTTTATATTTTTAATTTTCAGACCTTGTTTTTAATCCGAATATAACATATTTATATGTTTTTGGAATCAGAAAATGATGAAGAATAAGATGAACGTACATTTAGATCGTTTTATAAAAAAATAATTTTAATTACAATTTTCAGATTTTTAATGACCAAAGTCATAAACTAATATTTACGCCACCAAGCTGAAATGCAATACCGAAGTCCGGCCTTCGTCGAAGATTGCTTGGCCAAAATTTCAATCAATTTGATTGAAAAATGAGGGTGTGACAGTGCCGCCTCAACTTTTAAAAAAAGCCGGATATGACGTCATGAAAGACATTTATCGAAACACTGAAAAATACGTCCGGGGATATCATACCCAGTAACTCTCATGTCAATTTCATAAAGATCGGTCCAGTAGTTTACTCTCAATCGCTCTACACACACACACGCACACACACACACACTCACACACAGACACACATACACCACGACCCTCGTCTCGATTCCCCCTCTATGTTAAACATTTAGTCAAAACTTGACTAAATGTAAAAAGAAAAAAAAAAGAAAAAAATGGGATAGCGGCGAAACGGGATTGCGCCAAAATGGGATGCGGGAGTAAAATGACGCTTGGCTTGTTAAATGTCGCCAAAATGGGACGGCGGCAAAACGGGATTGCACGTAAATGGGATATTGCGCGAATTATAAACGAAGGAGTAGGCCCTAAGTTTCTCGTACGAGATGTTTACTGGGAGTAAATATTTGGGGAGTAAAAATTTAGTTCCTTGTGAGTTCTTTTTTCGTACAAGATTTTTACTGGAAGTTTACTCCGTCCGAGTCAATTTTTCGTGGAGTAAAAATTTTGTGTTACACCGGTTCATGACCGTTGTGGTAACGAGCGCACATTGTTGTCTCTATATATTGTGTTCCTACGAATCGAAAGTACGATCGCCAAGCCAGTCTGTCATTGAAGGCAACGTTCGATATTTCCGTCTGTCAGCGTTGCCAACGTTCGACAGATTTTACTACTGTTACTCACAAACTTTCAATTTACACAATGAAATGCCAATAACATGTACACACAAGAATGGGAGACGAAGGGAAAACCTACTAGCGATTGAAATTATGCAAACGAACTCACAAATCCCTCACTTTCCGAATGCAAACGCTGCAAATCCGTATGCGTGCGTCGCTGTGCCGAACGTTGGGTTGACGAACGTTGCTGACAGACGCAACAAAACTTGATCAAAAGGCACTAAAAACGATTAAATGTTTTACTCACTGGGTATCGCATTCCTCTTTTTCTTCCTGCAGACGATATGAAGCGGTTGAAACGTCGTTTCCGATTAAAGGCTCGGTTATTTCCGTTAAAAACGAAGTTTGCCGAACGTGTGATTCAGTCTACAGACACCGGTCGGATCACAACAAAAATGTTCATTCTTTGCGATTTTGTGATACTGTTGATGATACACCTGCTTTCCATTGAAGAACATCAATAAAATGATGTTCACAAGCAAGAATAACAGACAAAAGCACGCGATGTGTAAAATTAGGCTTTGCTTGGCAAACAAAGCACGTGTTTTTTTTACTGACAGACACTTTCGGTGGTGATTGAAAATTTTTCCAGAAACAGTTTTATGCTCCCATTTGATATTGTTTCCCTATTTTCTCTAGTCAGAGACTAACCTTGTGTATTAATTGAATTAATAACCCCATTATCATAAGTTTTGTGTGTTATTTTCGTGTCTGTTGAATCACACTTTGAGATGGGGTCATGTGACAGAAGGAAATGGTGTCTGTCAGGATTCACACGTTCGCTTCGAAAAACGCGCTCAAATAATTGCTCAAACACAAACATTTTAGCTTTTATTTATTTTTTTGTATTGCAAATACCATACTTACTCATGCCAAGCAGAAAAAATGATGAAAATCAACACAGTAAGCAAGTAATTTGAAGGCAAAGTTTACACACATCAAAGAGTCTGATTACCGTGAAACCTGCCTGTGAGTCGTTCGTCTACGGCGGCTGTGGCGGCAATGCCAACCGGTTCTCCACCTCGCGTGAATGCAACGCTGCTTGTTCTGCGGGTGAGAATTACGAATTATTTCATTCGAGTGTAGTGCTTCTTTTGTCAACACCACCTGCACCATTGTGAGAAATAATTGTGTCAAATAACCATGCTGTACTGAGGGAAAGGCAACGTCAACAACAACTGCATGAACACTTCGGAAAATTGGCAAAACAACTGCTAACAAACTTGTATGACCATTTTGACGAATGTGGCAAAGGACATAAATCATGGGACAGTTTATTTAAGTATGGATAGAGCTAAACGTACACGAAAACTCTACAATAAATTGTTCCATATTTGAACACCCTATCGATATCCAGTTTTGAACATAGGGTGACATAGTATATAGTTCTAATTGAACAGGAGTGTTTACCATGTGTGCTACTTTGCTTGTAAAACTATGTACTATGTCTCAGTGTTCAAAACCTGTTACAGAAAGGGTGTTCAAAGTGGAACACTTTAGTTTCTAGTATAATATCGTGGAAGAGTTAAATGTATTCGCTGCTGACACGGCTTTTGTGCCAGTTTTTGACATTATGTTGGGTCTAGATGTGTGTTCAGCGGACAAAGCGGACGGCGAGAATTCCAGTGCCAGTCTTCGACTTTATTGTATCAGATGTGTGTTCACTGCTTCCAAAGAGGTTGGCGAAAGTTGCAAAACCAATTTTGATTTTTTTC
The DNA here is from genome assembly GCF_037325665.1 of Littorina saxatilis. NCBI lineage: Eukaryota > Metazoa > Mollusca > Gastropoda > Littorinimorpha > Littorinidae > Littorina > Littorina saxatilis. Next base: position 64,042,577 of record NC_090247.1, read on the forward strand.
AGATTGTGTTCACTGCTCGCAAAGAGGTTGGCAAAAGTTGTAAAGCCAGTTTTGATTTTATTTTCCAGATGTGTGTTCCCTTCCTCCAGTGGTTGGCCCGTGTGAAGCGCTCATTCCCAGTTTCTACTACGACCAAAAGTCCAACTCCTGCAAGGCATTCAACTACGGCGGTTGCCAAGGCAACGGAAACAGGTTCACGAGCAGATTGAATTGTGAGCGAGAATGCGGACAAAGAAGGCGCTATGTCAAATAAACGGACTGCGCTTATGTGACTTAGACCAAGATCGGAGGCAACTGTTTTTTGTTTTTGCTTTTGTTTTTATTTACTTTTTTTTCCTGAATTCATAAAAAGAATATTATGTTTTATGCTGTTACTTTGTGTTGAAGTTTTGAAATAAAAGGAAGCTTCGTTAAAATTTAACTCAAGAATGTGTGTCGACGTCCTAGAATATCACATGAAACTATCTACGGAAGCGAATGCGCGAACACAGATCAACTTGAACTCAAGACCAGACAAAACTATCATCGATACTGAAGAAATAAGAGAGGTAACCTAATATGCATATTTCAGAACGAAATTTGACTGACTATGAGAACTTTGCACAGTTTGGATTTTTTTTTGGACCGACCGTCTTGAAGTCCAAACCTGTTGCAATAACGCAGATTTCTGTATCTAACATATTTAACCGGATGTCCTCATTCTTTATGTGTAGGCAACTCTGAACTCCAATATTGAGGTCCCTTTTTTGCCGGTAATGGCCAGGGAGTGCAGAACAAATAGTATAATTATCTGCGCTAAAACGACCAGTTCGGGCTTAGTTAATTATAAGGGACCAAACTTTGTTTTTCAAACAAGTTTTCTAAAATGTGACCCTCCACCACGAAATGAGTCGCATGTCACCTCGCGCGGTTCTGCGCTAGGCTTAAAATAAGTCCGGGGAGTGTCTGGAAACAGTGTGAGGGTCACCTTAGTCACAGGCTTACAACTCAAACAGTTTTCGCTCTTTTCTAAAACGGTTTTCACCTCTGGATAGAGCATACAAAAACTCTTTAGGAAAATGCAAAAATATGAACATCATGCAAAGGTGACATGCGACTCATTCCGTGGTGGAGGGTCACAAATGATTTCCCGGAAATCAGCATTCTTGTGGGGCAGACGCATATTAAAACCCTACCCCCGAGTGAGGTCTCCTCCGTTGCCATTAGTTTCATGACTAGGAAGTACAGAAAGAAGTGTGTTACTACAACCAGTTCGGGGTAAACTTGGTTTTTCTAACTGTTTTTAAGCCTCTTGGTCAAAAAAATCGAGCCATACTGTGTCAAGATCTTGTGTTTTAAATTTCGTTCTGTAATATGACTATTCGATTACGTCCCTTACTCTTTCAATGTCAAGGCCAGTTCACTGGGTATGCGTTCAGGGTGACGCATCGATCAGGGTCACCTCTCAATACTGTGGACTGGGTGGCCGAGTGGTAATGCACTTGCGCTCGGAAGGGAGAGGTTGCGAGTTCGACCCTGGGTCAGGGCGTTAGCAATTTTCTCCCCCCTTTCCTAACCTTGGTGGTGGGTTCAAGTGCTAGTCTTTCGGATGAGACAAAAAATCGAGGTCCCTTCGTGTACACTACATTGGGGTGTGCACGTTAAAGATCCCACGATTGACAAAAGGGTCTTTCCTGGCAAAATTGTATAGTCATAGATAAAAATGTCCACCAAAATACCCGTGTGACTTGGAATAATAGGCCGTGAAAAGTAGGATATGCGCCGAAATGGCTGCGATCTGCTGGCCGATGTGAATGCGTGATGTATTGTGTAAAACAAATTCCATCTCACACGGCATTGAATATGTGCGCGATATAAATTGCATTAAAAAAAATAAAAAATTAAATTAAATTTTTTTTTTTTAAATCCCTGCGCTTAGAACTGTACCCACGGAATACGAGCGATATAAGCTTCATATTGATTGATTGATTGAATACTCGTACACGCCGCAGCTTTCAAAAAATTCCATATCACACGGCATTGAATATGTGCGCGATATAAATTGCATTAACAAATTTTTTTTTACAAAAATTAAAACAAATTAAAATTTTTTTAAAAATCCCTGCGCTTAGAACTGTACCCACGGAATACGCGCGATATAAACCTCATATTGATTGATTGATTGAATACTCGTACACGCCACAGCTTTCACACTGGTGTCAGCCTAGATGTAGGTAATACTCGATACAGAATTTACAATTAGGGAAACTTATCTGACAACGACAATGACAATTCTTTATCTAACGAGGGTAATATATTAAGCAGTGATCTGCTTTTTTTACATCCAGCCCTCGCCCTAAAGAGGGACTAACTTCTGGTAGAGAGAGAGAGAGATGATGGAACTTTATGTTCCAAGGATAGAGAGAAAAAAAACAAGCAAGCAAACAATCAGCACGATAAAATAAGCAAGGGCAAACAATAATTATTAAAATAATAAAGAGAGAGAGAGAGAGATTTGCAACAGAATTAACAGAATGAAACTGAAGAGGAGGCATGCAGTTCAGAGACATCCTGCTTGCTGCCGCGCGGACAGAGAAAATGTTCCCTCTTTATCTTCACCGCGTTGGCAGCATAACCCCTCACGCGGAGGTGTTTTCAGACAGGCCAGACACAGGTTGTCCCAGAAGGTGCATGGTGAAAAGAAGATTCTCTAATTCAAAGAATGAACGCTCTGCATGGAATGAGTATTCAGTGCAAGAGAACCACAACAACAGATTGTAACAAGTCCGCGCCAGCAGAACTGAACAAAACACAAGCCTGCTCGAGCGGACCAGTGCTGACCATCACAACATGAGAAGTGTCGAGACTAACGGAACACACGCGCACGCACACACAAACAGCGTGAGAATGGCCTCAGCCGGGCTCAGCACCAAACGAGACAAAGAAAAGAGGAACAGGCATACACCGCAGGGAAACGGACCCTCAATTCAACGGCGAAGAGGGGGAGGGAGAGAGGGGGGGGGGGGGGGGGGCAATGCATGCATGCAACTACAGTTGTCATGAAAAACCAACCAAAGATTAATTCACGCCCCTGCTCTGCACAAGGGTTAAGTTGGCTACATATACAAAGCCTTCTTCCCCTGGTTGTGGACTGGGCAGGACGTGAATGAAAAATCTCTGATCTTGTGCTTGTGTGTACACACGAAGGGGGATAAGGCAGTAGCAGGTCTGCACGTAAGTTGACCTGGGAGATCGGAAACATCTCCACCCTTAACCCACCACTCATACGATCTTCGATTAACAGCGAGAAACTCTCGTTGGTATGTATCTGCTCTCCGAAGCGTGCTTGCTCGTTTGCGTGTATTTGTTTGTTTGTTTGTTTGCTTGCTCTCTTGCTTGTTTCTTTGTGTATTGGTGTTTTTTATTGTGACCTTTGGAACGTTGACAGTCTAGTTGTTTTTTGGATTTTGTCACATTAAGAGTGAACGCTACCGGCACTGTGTAAAAGGGGAAAATCCTTAACGGGATTGTGGGTTGTGCGTCTCCGGCGCATGTTCTCGCGAGGGTATCTGCGGTTAATAAATTGAATCTGATCGCTCTTGCGTCGACATTTTTCTGAGAACAGGAGCCGTTTAGGGGCCCTGACGGACGGGCGCAGTGGCGTAGTGGATAAGACATCGGCCTCCTAATCGGAAAGTCGTGTGTTCAAATCCCGGCCGCGGCCGCCTGGATGGTTAACTGTGGAGATTTGTCCGATCTCCCAGGATTTTGTGCAGACCTGCTAGTGCCTTATCTATATATATGTGTGTGTGTGTGTGTGTGTGTTTGTGTGCATGTGTGTGCGTAAATGCACAAGACCAAGTGCGCACGGAAAAGATCATGTAATCCATGTCAGAGTTCGGTGGGTTATGGAAACACGAAAATACCAAGCATGCTTCCCCCGAAATCGGCGTATGCTGCCTGAATTGCGGGGTAAAAACGGCCATACACGTACAAATCCACTCGTGAAAAAACATGAGTGAACGTGGGCGTTTCAGCCCATGAACGAAGAAGAAGAAGAAGAAGAAAATATAAGGGGCTCTTCCTTTACAATCAGATTTTAAAGCTGTTTTCTTTGATCTGATCATAAACGTTTTATGCGTCGCTGGGCTCATTTTCAAGAAATCATTATCATCTGCTAGAGATCCATTTCAATAATGTGCAGGGTTGTTATCAAAACGCCCAAGAACTTGTCATGCTTTTTTTGGGATATTGTGCATGATCATGTCACCCATCACATTACTGCCCTGGCTTGTATGTGATATATAAGCATCCCTCCACTTGGTCACATAACAAAATTGAACAGTCTGGTTGCATTTTGTGCATATTTGAATTATCTTAATAATAATGATAATAGCTGGAAATTTTTAAGTGCCTAACCTATGGCTCTAGGCCCTTTACAAAAGAACATATACAGAGTAGAACAATTAAATGTAGAACCTACATAAAACAATTAACCATACGGACAAAAATCACCACATGTACTGTTCACACAATATTCGTATGCTTTATACACTATATATATACACACATACCCAGCGAATACTTATGAGTCCATTTTGCAGGGTGACCCATACGTCAGTTAAACACAATAATTCCCACTCTTGGCAGAAAACAGGGAGTGGGCTGAGTTTGGGAATGTGTCCAAGTGGAAGACGTTCTCACGTATAGGCCAGTGCACGTGCACCAGTGTTAATAATAATGCATACTATTTATAAAGCGCATGTATCCAGGGTTTATCCCTGCTCAGAGCGCTGCACAATCATTGAAATTACAACAACATAACATTCTTTACAGTGCAAGCACACACTTAATATATCAATGAATAACACATTGCACTATAAAACATTATCACAAACACACGTGCGGACACACACACGCACTATATAATACACATTGCACAATAATACATGATCACAAACATATATACGCACTCACGCGCACTCGCGCGCAACACACATAATTATATGAAAAACGATGTACAGTACAGTACAGTACATGGGGCAAAAATGACCATTCGGAACGGACCAGGCTTGAAAGTGTATTTTTATGGTAAATAAATGTTTGCCGAAAAGGTATGTTTTTAGTTTTGAATTGAACTGTGACAGGGAAGAGTAACTGCGGAGGTCAGCGGGCAGTTATATATCCAAACAGAAGGGGCTCGATACTTAAAGGATTTCTTCCCGTACGTTTCCAGTTTCAATGTTGGTACTTTTAGGAGCTTTTCAGACCTAATTGACACGCGCGGTTGTACGAGAGGGAAGACTTGCTTTGAAAAACACTCAACTTTGACAGAGGCAATCCAGTATGTTCCACTTTTTACTGGACTAGTATTTGGAAAGCGCGTACGCTGGTACGTCTTCGTGAACAATGGCCTTCCCCTTAAAAGCTCCTGATAAATATTCAATGTGTCCCAATGTTGACCTTCCCGCTTGTCTGGTTCCAGACCGAGTTGTTGTTGCTGTTGTTGCTCTTGTTGTTGCTGTTGTTGCTGTTGGTTCTGTTGCCGCTGTTGTTGTTGTTGTAGTTGTTGTCGTCGTTGTTGTTGTTGTTGCTGTTGCCGTTGTCGTCGTCGTTGTTGTTGTTATTGTTACTAGCATATATAGACAGATGTCAGTTAAAAATGTAACATTAAAAAATAAAACAGAAAATCCCACTCGACACAAGAAGCCGGCGTTATGCAACTGATTGTTGGACCAAGTCATTGAGTTATTTCAGCAAAACACCTCTACTAAGAACGCAGGTTGCTAATACTGCAATCCCAGTAGATAATGCTGTTTGCGAATAATGATACAATTCCGGGCAGATTTATAATGGTATACATCATGAAATCCAAAATTCAGAAACCAGAAACAAGAAAGGTATGTAATTGGAACGTTTAATGTGTGACAAAACAACACGTTACGTTTTGGGTAGGTAACGTTTTGTTTAGTCACAAATAAGACGTTTGATATGTCATACCTTTCCCGTTGTTTGATTACGATCTACATCATGGTTCACGCGTGCACGAAGGTAGTTATTTTAATGTATGGGACCTATGTCTTGATGACACGCTCCCTTTTTGATCAGAAAAAAATAATAAGTACAGAAATTGGTGTAGCAAATTCATGTCACGTACAGATACATATCGCATCAACACAGCAGTACAATGAATTCCCCACTTTTGTTTTAAATTACATTTTCTTTATCAACGGGAGGCGTGAGCATAAATGCTTTTGCATATACATATCATTTCGTTGCGCTAAGCAGCGTATAACTAAAGGTGGCCTACGTGTGGAATCGTAACGTTACTCATCCCACGCTAAATACGAAGGTTCAGATTGACCTGACCTAGTTCACTGGATGGGGAACTCAGTCACAGGCTCTTTCTCATATCAAAAGTTATGTTGTCATAATTATGTACATCAACTCAGTCTATTTAACGGGGAAACCTTGAAAGTACTGAAAATAAGTTCAGTTCAGCTCAGATTGGTTTAGAATTGTTCATTTCACTTCAGTTCAAGTCACTTTGAAAGAAAATGACCTTGGAGACCTTCGACGACGTGCTTCGTAAAGGAGGGGAGTTCGGACTATATCAGAAGAGAATATTGTTCATTGCGTGTGTGACTAGTGGTGCTGTTGTCATGCACAATATGTCACCTGTGTTCACCATGAAAATGCCTCATCACAGGTAAGTGTGTGTGTGTGTGTGTGTGTGTGTGTGTGTGTGTGTGTGTGTGTGTGTGTGTGTGTGTGTGTCTTAATCCACTGTTGTAAGATCTCCTCCGGGGAAGGGAAGTGTTGAGCGTGTGCTCAAATGTCGAACACACACACACACACACACACACACACACACACACACACACACACACACTCACTCACACTCACACACAAACAGTGGTATCATATGACATTAATTTTGTGACGGATTCATTCATTTTAAATATTGTGATCAATAGCTACTCGCATCATGGATGCTTTCCAGAATCAACATCAACAAAATAAAATAACACGCGTTCGAATTGTTTATTAGTGAGGAATTTTTTTTTTTAACAATAATTGTCAATGCTAAGTGTTATATGTACGGTTGTAGCGTACCGCACAAGCGGAAAGTGGTGACATTGGAGGCGACAGCCGGACAGTCGGACAGTGCGAGGAGCTCATCTTGGTGTGGGTCATCTTGGTGTGGGTCATCTTGGTGTGGGTCATCTTGGTGTGGGTCATCTTGGTGTGGGTCATCTTGGTGTGGGTCATCTTGGTGTGGGTCATCTTGGGGGTCAGGTCTCCACAGGCGCTGGACACAACCAGTAACAGACCACGTCAGCGTCTACAGTGGAACCCCCTTTTAAGACCTGTCCTTGCTTTGTTCAGATTGTCTGTTCATAAGCTCTGTCAATTTACCCCCATTTTAAGACCTGTCCTTGCTTTGTTCAGATTGTCTGTTCATAACCTCTGTCAATTTACCCCCATTTTAAGACCTGTCCTTGCTTTGTTCAGATTGTCTGTTCATAACCTCTGTCAATTTACCCCCATTTTAAGACCTGTCCTTGCTTTGTTCAGATTGTCTGTTCATAACCTCTGTCAATTTACCCCCATTTTAAGACCTGTCCTTGCTTTGTTCAGATTGTCTGTTCATAACCTGTGTCAATTTACCCCCATTTTAAGACCTGTCCTTGCTTTGTTCAGATTGTCTGTTCATAACCTGTGTTAATTTACCCCCATTTTAAGACCTGTCCTTGCTTTGTTCAGATTGTCTGTTCATAACCTCTGTCAATTTACCCCCATTTTAAGACCTGTCCTTGCTTTGTTCAGATTGTCTGTTCATAAGCTCTGTCAATTTACCCCCATTTTAAGACCTGTCCTTGCTTTGTTCAGATTGTCTGTTCATAAGCTCTGTCAATTTACCCCCATTTTAAGACCTGTCCTTGCTTTGTTCAGATTGTCTATTCATAAGCTCTGTCAATTTACCCCCATTTTAAGACCTGTCCTTGCTTTGTTCAGATTGTCTGTTCATAACCTCTGTCAATTTACCCCCATTTTAAGACCTGTCCTTGCTTTGTTCAGATTGTCTGTTCATAACCTCTGTCAATTTACCCCCAGTTTAAGACCTGTCCTTGCTTTGTTCAGATTGTCTGTTCATAACCTCTGTCAATTTACCCCCATTTTAAGACCTGTCCTTGCTTTGTTCAGATTGTCTGTTCATAACCTCTGTCAATTTACCCCCATTTTAAGACCTGTCCTTGCTTTGTTCAGATTGTCTGTTCAAAACCTCTGTCAATTTACCCCCAGTTTAAGACCTGATTTTCTCCAATGTTTGAAGGTCTTAAAAGGGGGGTGGGGGGTGGGTGGGGTGGGGGCGGGCTCACTGTAAAGGCCCACTCTTCGCCGTGGAAACTGTTCGCCTCGCTGTCTCACATCTGGGCCCGTATTCTTGAAAAAGCTGCAACATTGTGTCTTTTAAAGTCAAACTGTCGTTTAACTACCGCCCAGTATTTATCCCAGCGAAGCTGGAGGTATCCTGTGAACGCTATACTGTAATCGACTTGAGAAATGTGCATACCGAATAATACATGATAAAGAAGGATTCTTTGTGCCCGGCTACGTGCTACAGGTGGAGATGGAAGTTCACCAAAAATTGGGACCATACTAACAAAAATACGGTGGGTGCAATAGTCGCCCCCATTTTTTCAGCAAAGGCCGTTTTGGACGGGTAGAAATTCCGTAGTTTCCAAGTCTATGGATAAAGCTCGCGAAAGAAGAATACGTCACGGTCGAAAGTCTTTGACGTCAATTAATGCATCATGACGTCATGCCTCCCTGACGTCTTTCTCTCTCGCGCAGTGTGTGTGTTTGTGTTCATTTTGTGCACATGTGTTAGTGTTACTGTTTGTGTGTGTGTGTGTGTGTGTGTGTGTGTGTGTGTGTGTGTGTGTGTATGTGTGTGCGCACGCGTGCATGAGTCTGTACTCGTATGTGTGTGGTGTGTGTGTGTGTGTATTTGTGTGTGTGTGTGTGTGTGTGTGTGTGCGCACGCGTGCATGAGTCTGTACTCGTGTGTGTGTAAATGTGTGTGTGGGTATAAGTGTATGTGTGTGCGTGTATGTGTGTTTGTTTGTAAAGGTGTGTATGTCCGTCTGTCCATAATGCGTATGGGTGTGTGTTTTGTGTGTATGAAGTTTTTTGTGAGAGTGAGTGAGTGCGTGTTAGTGAGTGTGTGCATGTGTGTGTGTGTGACTTGGGGTGTGTGTGTGTGTGTGTGTGTGTGCGTGTGTGTGCGTGTGTGGGTGTGTGTGTGTGTGTTTGAGAGAGAGAGAGAGGGTGTGTGTTAATGTGTGTGTGCATGAGTTTGTGTGTATGTTTGTGTGTGTATGAGTGTGTATATGTGTTTGTTTGTAAAGGTGTGTGTGTCCGACTGTCTATGTGCGTATTTCTTCGTGCGTATGTACAGTGTGTGTGTGTGTGTGTGTGTGTGTGTGTGTGTGTGTGTGTGTGTGTGTGTGTGTGTGTGTGTTTGTATAAGAGAGAAAGAGAGAGAGAGAAAGAGAGAGAGAGAGAGAGAGAGAGAGTGGGTGGGTGTGTGTATGTGTGTGTGTGCGTAAGTGTATGTGTGTGTGTATGTGTGTTTGTTTGTAAAGGTGTTTATGTCCGTCTGTCTATATGTGCGTATGGGGGTGTGTTTTGTGTGTATGAAGTGTGTGTGAGAGAGTGAGTGAGTGCGTGTGAGTGAGTGTGTATGTGTGTACGTGTGTGACTTGGGGTGTGTGTGTGTGTGTGTGAGTGCGTGTGTGTGTGTGTGTGTGTGAGTGCGTGTGTGTGTGTGTGTGTGTTCGTGTGTGTGTGTGTTTGAGAAAGAAAGAGAGAGAGTAAGAGAGAGGTTTGTCTTTCGCTGGGGTATGCAGTGCCTTGGCGTTGCACATCTACTTAATCCCAGCGAAGCTGGAGGTATCCCGTGAACGCTATACTGTAATCGATTTGAGAAATGTGCACACCGAATAATACATGATAAAGAAGGATTCGTTGTGCCCGGCTACGTGCTACAGTTGGAGATGGAAGTTCACCAAAAATGGGGACCATACTAACAAAAATACGGTGGGTAAAATAGGCGCCCCCATTTTTTCAGCAAACGCCACCCCAGGCCGCTTTGGACGGGTAGAAATTCCGTAGTTTCCAAGTCTATGGATAAAGCTCGCGTAAGAAGAACACGTCACGGTCGAAAGTCTTTGACGTCAATTAATGCATCATGACGTCATGCCTCCCTGTAGTCTTTCTCTCTCGCGCAGTGTGTGTGTTTGTGTTCATTTTGTGCACATGTGTTAGTGTTACTGTGTGTGTGTGTATGTGTGTGTGTGTGTGTGTGCGCGCACGCGTGCATGAGTCTGTACTCGTATGTGTGTGGTGTGTGTGTATTTGTGTGTGTGTGTGTGTGTGCGTGCACACGCGTGCATGAGTCTGTACTCGTGTGTGTGTAAGTGTGTGTGTGGGCATAAGTGTATGTGTGTGCGTGTATGTGTGTTTGTTTGTAAAGGTGTGCATGTCCGTCTGTCCATATGTGCGTATGGGTGTGTGTTTTGTGTGTATGAAGTTTTTTGTTAGAGAGTGAGTGCGTGTGAGTGAGTGTGTGTGTGTGTGTGTGTGACTTGGTGTGTGTGTGTGTGTGTGTGTGTGTGTTTGAGAGAGAGAGAGAGAGAGTGTGTGTGTGTGTGTGTGTGTGTGTAGGTGTGAATGTGTGTGTGTGCATGAGTTTGTGTGTATGTTTGTGTGTGTATGAGTGTGTATATGTGTTTGTTTGTAAAGGTGTGTGTGTCCGACTGTCTATGTGCGTATTTGTTTGTTTGTTTGCTCAACGCCCAGCCGACCACGAAGGGCAATATCAGGGCGGTGCTGCTTTGACATATAACGTGCGCCACACACAAGACAGAAGTCGCAGCACAGGCTTCATGTCTCACCCAGTCACATTATTCTGACACCGGACCAACCAGTCCTAGCACTAACCCCATAATGCCAGACGCCAGGCGGAGCAGCCACTAGATTGCCAAATTTTAAAGTCTTAGGTATGACCCGGCCG
>NC_090247.1:64061138-64118638 GCF_037325665.1 Littorina saxatilis
AGGCGTAAACGTCAAAAATTGATATTATTTCACAAGATTGTACACCGTAAAGTGCCAAACTACTTACTTGCGATATTGCCACCATTGATATCAACTAATAACCCATATCGCCAGCGCAGACCTTTAGATAGGAAAGTTAACACTGAATCATACAAAAACTCATTTCTCCCATCTTCAACACAACTCTGGAATTCTTTACCAGACTACATAAAACTTAGTGAGTCCCTAAGTAAATTCAACCACATTTTGTCAAAAAACGATTCAAGTCCGCCGTGTTATTGGTATTCTGGAGATCGCATATCACAAACAATTCACTGTAAGTTCAGGCTATATATAAGTCAACGATCTAGTGAGACGTCACGTTGCTACAGATGCATCTTGTGACTGCGGATTTCCGTCCGAAACCGTAAAACACTTCCTATTAGATTGTCCAAATTATCGCGAAGCACGTCAAGAAACCATACATACCCTCCCTAACCACAGTATTCACCTCCCCCACCTTCTAAATGGAGACAGACAGTATTCTCTAGATTTGAACAGGAACATTTTTTCCATAGTACACTCGTTCATTGAACGTTCAGGCCGCTTTGGGCAAACCAGAATCAATGCTCCACAAACCGGACAACAACTTTAATTTCTGCACAACCCTTTTCTTTTTATTCCTTTTCTTCCCCTCCTTCCTTCCTCTTACTGTCTTTCTTTATAATGATTATGCAACGTTTATTATGTTATTAATAGATTTGGTTTATTTAGACAAATTGTTCAGCCGTTACCGCCTTACGTTGTAATATCCATGCAGGAACACCACTATAAGCTTCTAGCTTGTTGTTGTTACCTGTGTCTTTTGTATACATGTCATGATTGTAACATATTTGTTGAAATAAACTTATGTTTAAACCAAAGATGAAGCTTTCGTTTCTTCTTTTTCCTCCCAGTCAAAAATGTATTGCGATTCTCTAGCCACTCTTGAAACCTTTATCTGTCCAATCCCCGAAACATGTCTAAGGAAAGGAAACAATCGAAAAACAACAATAACAGCAGACTGAATAATCTTTATTTATTTTCCTTGTCTACTCCACTGGTCGAAACTGGGGGGTGGGCGTTTACTAGGTACTATACCATGTACACCTGCATGCAACTGAGGTTAAAAAAAAAATAAATCTCCCCGTGTTTTTATTTCATTCAATTTTTTGGGTTGTTGCTATTGACTTTGAAACTGACACGCCGGCGAAAACGCCGGTAATAATGCGTGCGCAGAGAAGAGCAAGCATCGGGAATCTTCAATTCTAAAAATAACCAACACTGGTAGCTGCCGACCTTCCGCTAGACACACATGAATAACCGGGAAAAAATAAATAATTACTGGGCACTGAGTAAAAATAAATACTTGGCGGTAGTTAAACGAGTTTAAGTTTGACTTTTAAGGACACAATGTTGCAGCTTTTTAGCCAGCGTGTCAGTTTCAAAGTCAATAGCAACTACCCAAACAAACTGAATGAAATAACAAGTCGCGTAAGGCGAAAATACAATATTTAGTCAAGTAGCTGTCGAACTCACAGAATGAAACTGAACGCAATGCCATTTTTCAGCAAGACCGTATACTCGTAGCATCGTCAGTCCACCGCTCATGGCAAAGGCAGTGAAATTGACAAGAAGAGCGGGGTAGTAGTTGCGCTAAGAAGGATAGCACGCTTTTCTGTACCTCTCTTTGTTTTAACTTTCTGAGCGTGGTTTTAATCCAAACATATCATATCTATATGTTTTTGGAATCAGGAACCGACAAGGAATAAGATGAAAGTGTTTTTAAATTGATTTGGACAATTTAATTTTGATAATAATTTTTATATATTTAATTTTCAGAGCTTGTTTTTAATCCGAATATAACATATTTATATGTTTTTGGAATCAGCAAATGATGGAGAATAAGATAAATGTAAATTTGGATCGTTTTATAAATTTTTATTTTTTTTTACAATTTTCAGATTTTTAATGACCAAAGTCATTAATTAATTTTTAAGCCACCAAGCTGAAATGCAATACCGAAGTCCGGGCTTCGTCGAAGATTACTTGACCAAAATTTCAACCAATTTGGTTGAAAAATGAGGGCGTGACAGTGCCGCCTCAACTTTCACGAAAAGCAGGATATGACGTCATCAAAGACATTTATCAAAAAAATGAAAAAAACGTTCGGGGATTTCATACCCAGGAACTCTCATGTCAAATTTCATAAAGATCGGTCCAGTAGTTTAGTCTGAATCGCTCTACACGCACACACAGACACACACACGCACACACGCACATACACCACGACCCTCGTTTCGATTCCCCCTCGATGTTAAAATATTTAGTCAAAACTTGACTAAATATAAAAACACGGGGAGACCCTTTTTATTTATTTTTTATTTTTTTGTTTTTAATCTCAGTTGCATGCAGGTGGCTGCTACCGCATTTTAGTTTTTTTGTCTTCTCTCTCACCTTTGTTTTTTGAAGCGGGGAGCATCCTTCTTCATGGTTATTTATTTTATTTTTTCAATCAAATGTTTACATGTTTAAGTTAACAAACTTTATCAATAAACATGTTAACCAAAGATTTAAAAAAAAACATTCCTGCCTAAAATTATTTTTTTAAATTCAATTTTGCTATTATAACGTACTCTTTTGCACATGAAGAAAATAAACAAAAATAAACAAATGCCAAAGAGTAAAAAAAAAAATTACGGGCAGATGAAAAATTGAACTCGACTCAATCACGCATCAGGCGAACGAGAGAACCGGTCGGCCACGGAAACAGTTGAAATTTAATAGACAGTGTAATGCATTAAAGAAGACGCTAGCACGCTTTCACCACAAGCCGGTATGATCGAGCATCGGTTGAAATCTTTCGCGAGCGGTATCTCGTATTTGTCCGCAATGCATTGGTGCTTAAATGACACCAATGTGTGTCCATGAGGGACATAGATCTACAAACAATATTTTAACAAGATTTATTCAAAATTGACGGTTTTAGCTATAGAGGAGGGGGATGAGTCCTCTAACTTTACAGCTCGGAGACACCCGGGTATCCTTGGCATTCGATGTCAGTAATCCCACACGTTTTGGGCTTATTTTTGTGGGCCACAAACGCGAAATGTGCCTCACAAATTTTTGGGCTTATTTTTGTGGGGCACATTTTGGTTTTGTGGGCCACAAACTGTATTTGTGGAGCATAAAATAAGGGGCACAAATTAAGCTTCATAAAAAATAAGGACAAATATTTGTGGGGCTTAAACAGTGTTTTTGGCCAAAAAAATGTTTTGGGCTCTTTTTTTTCCTCCTTATTTTGGACGTTGAGCGTGGTTTTCAGACCTACTGCGTTTCGGTTTTTAGTTAATGGCGGTCGAAGGCGATCTGTTTGGACAGAATCTCCAATGGCAATGGTGTTTGCTAATGCATATTAACCAGAGGTAAGTTTCCATGTTTCGTTTCATAACTGAGAGTGGGTTTATGGTAGTATGTGTTGCAACAGGTGTCATTTCGACTCACTCGAGTCACTGTCAGTGTCACTGTGACTGTCAGTCCACAGGCGCAAGGTATCGTTCACTGAACCAACACGTAGTTGCCCTGTACAGGGATTTTCTCATTAATTTGAAGAAGAAGATTATCACTACCACGTTTTTGCAACCTCTTTTCAAGGTGCATGATCATAATATTTTATAAATTATTCTTTTTGTTTTTAAAGATTGAGTCTAACTTGAAATACTCAAATAGGTAACCTTCTGATCGGCCGTTCCCAATTATTTTACTTGCAGGTTGGCATCAATCAGAAGAGAGCTAGAGCTAGTATGTTCAACTTCAAGGTCTCCTCTCAGCTGAAAAAGCCAACCGATTGCTGCATGATCTTGAGGCTGTCACTGACAGAAGTAAAATATTTGATGCCACTGCCGCAAATCAGGTAAGAGTAAGGCGAAGAGGTTATATATTATGTACAACTGTCAGTGTTATGATGTACAGTGTGTTTTTTCCTTCCCCTCCCTTACATTCTCAAGTTCTGGTCAGAATAACTCATATGGAGGTGTGTGTGTGACTGTGAGCAAGACTGGAAGAGTGTTTTCATTTTATTTTTATAATTCATGTTCAGGGATAATAATAAAATAATGAACACCTAAGAGTCCAAACCACAGAACTGCTCGAACCTCTTAGCTTTATTTCACCAGTAAGATGATCATGCAGTTCCTCCAGTATTAGAATCATTTTTAATACTAGAAGCGCATGACTTTCAGTGTGTACCTTTAAGTTTAATAAAGTACAATGTATTGCTGTAAACAGTCACTCACTCACTCACTGTCAGGATATATCTCATTCTCAGTGAAACTGTGTGTCAAGTTCTATTATTTTTTTCCTTTGTGCTCTACACACATGCATACATGTTATACATACATGTATATATATGAGGACAGGCACAATACTGAGCAACGAAATGCTGACATGAGCATCAAAAATAAAAAATGCTCAGATGGAAAAGTCTATGATTGTAATGGGAGCTAAAACACAGCTTTACCGGAAATAAAAGTCAAAACATAATTGCCTTCATGTCTCTTTCCTTTATTGATCGTCAATCATAGGTATGCATGGACAATGATGTAAGTACTTGGTGGACACCAACTGCAAGATATTTCTATCAAGTTAAAACTTTTGGAATCTTTGATTTTGTCTAGTGTTTGAGTTACATTTTATCCATAAAATCCAGCCAGACAGCACCTACATTTTGTGTAAATCAATTGAGCAAGAAATAGTTGTTGTGAAGACACCATTACTTACATCATTTGGCAAGTCCATCACTTTTTTACAAGAACAAGATTAGGCAGCATTGTAATGCTGCTGATTTAATTGATCACCGGGGCCCAAGGACTGTTATGCCGGGGTGGAAGTAGAGATAAGCGCCTACTTCCCAAGAAATGCTCCAAATGGCTTCGTGTCTCCAAACACCTCTGACAGTCAAATCCAGCTCCTGGCCTTCACGTGGCGGGCCCTGTCTTCGACTAACAGGAGAAGGGATGCAGGCGGGTCACTGGCGCCTTAAAACCAGCTGCTTCGGGCAGATGGGGCTCGTTAACCTTGGATGGTCGCTCATCTAGGAGAAGGACAACTCCGATTTCAAAACCCGCACTGCCTTGTGTGCGCCTTGGGAAAGGCAAAGGCTACAAGAAGGAAAACTTCGACGTCAAACCCGGGTAGAGTGGACTCGACAGCCCAGCAAGGCAGCTACTCTTGGGGAGGAGGTAACCCTGAGTAAGAACCTCAACCACCGAAGACGGAAGACAGCAGCCAACTTGGCGTGGGGAGAAAATCGGCTGTCTACGCTCCCACGATAATATCATCGAACGCAGAAGAAGAAGAAGAAGAATTGATCACCTTTCTGGTAGACCATGCAACACAACTGAAAACAAAAGTGAAGGCCTGAAAATAATATGGCAAGTGAATCAGATGTAGCGTAAGTTATGAAGACACCAAGCGTAAGTTATGAAGACACCAAAATTGTGAAGTCTGTTATGCTTGAATTCTAGTACTCTTGAAATCTAGTCTGGTGTGTAAGAGGTTCCTGATACAGTTTGAAATGATCAAATCATACTTGAATATTCAACAATGGCAAATATTCACAGTTACAGGCAAAGTCTGAAAATTATTACGTAAGTTATTTTTGACACCTGAATTGTTGTGTCCAACATTACCAACATCATCAATTATCATCGTTTCACAACGGATTATTTTTCTTATTCGCTTGTTTTCTTTTTCTGTTTTCTGTAGAAGATAACATACGTAAACATGTTTTGATTTACATTGTATCTGCCATCTACCACAATGAACTGAATTGCTGATTGCGTTGGTTCGAGTGACACGAAACGAAAATGGTGTCAGAAATACGAACGTAATCTAAAACAAGCCACACTATTAAAATGCAGGAAAATGTAACTAAAATTTCCCCTTCAGAGCTTTCTTTATACAAACTCGAAGAAACTTTAAGTCAATCACAAAAATATCAACTTTGGTTCAAGAAAAGGTTAAATTTTCCTGACGTTCGTATTGAAAGACACCAAGAAATGTCGGCAGAGTGGCGAGAATGACGAACGAAATCCACTAAGTTCAGCATCAATTTAAACAAATGCTGGTGATTTTGGATAAAACAGGAACAAAAGTAGTTGCCTGTTGGGTAACTCAGCAAAATCAATTAGGGATCGATGATTCTTGAAGTTCGTCTGTCTGAAAAACTCTTGAGATGTCGTAAGTTTGCGCGAAACGCCAAAGACACGAACAACTTCCAGGTCAAAATACCTCCTCTCAATGCATTGTGGAAAAGGTGAAGGCCATTTATTCGTAATCTGTGGAAATTTCCGCAGTGCATTGAGTCGATTGACATTCGTTCGTGTGCCTGTGTCGACTTCGCGTTAGATTTTGGAAGTGCAAAAACGTAAGTAACGCAGTGACGCAAAACGTCGGATATTGCCTTTCACACATTCTTTCACAACCCTATGTCTTCTGATTGCTTTTATTTGTGCTAGATTGTGTCATTTTATTCAGTAACTTCCAATTATCAGTGGAAATATCAAGTTGCATGTGAAAGATATGATGATGGTATGGACTTAGATCAGCGTGTGAAGTGAGACACGAAGCATTACTTACAGAATGCAATTTTTTCGTCCACGCTAACCGTAACGACACATTATACGGTAAAGAAAGAAAATGAGCATATCTAATTGTTAAATAAACTTAGTTTGACCAAAATAAATACAAACATGACACAACAAACTGCTTCACTTACCATTGTGCTTTCTCAAACAAGATCACTCATTTTTGTCAGGTTTCAGTGGCCATTTTAAGTTGTATTTTCAATGGAAAATAATCAAAAACAAAATAACCATCAACAGAAAAAATAATCTGTAAAATGATATTAATTCTTTATTCTCTCTTTAATCACAATACAACAACATTAACAACCAGAAGAAAACAGTTCTTTGCAAAAAAAAATCCAGAAAGTGGCTACCATTCATTTTGTACTTTTTGCTCAGTATTGTGCCTGACCTCATATACATGTTATGTAATATGCATGTATATATATATATGCACACATCAACTTGTCTACATTGTATGTCTGTCACTCTATCAGTCTATGTGAACAGATTCAGTTCACTGATTCAGTCAAAACTTCACTAAATGTAATTGTAAAAGGACTTATAAAATTTTATATTCTAGAAAGCTATCAATGCCACTGTCCACAGTATCATAAGAATCAAGCGTTAATGTTGGTTTGGTCGTCTGTTGTCGTTTTTTGTTGTTGTTGTTTTATGGGGGAGGGTGCAGTGTGTAAATTCATCTGGTTCTGTGGACAGTGTGTTTGTTGTTCCTCCACATAGCTAAATATCATACTGCATGTAGCTCCTAGTACTACTTGTCCTGTCAACTAACTGTTTTAAATTTGTTGCTCAGAGGAATGTTACTTCAGCCAATATTATATATTACAGGTTGGCATCGATCCAGCACAGTGGAAGAAGCAGATTGATTCCTTCATGATCGGGAGGCTGTCAAGACTCAAATGGGAAATAGTTCATGCTAATGGCAATTCAGGTAAGAGTTCTGCTACATGATCATATTGTGTTTTATGCTCCCTCTCAGTCTCAAGTTCTGGTTACATTCTGACTGTTGGTGTGTGTTTGTGTGTGAGAACCGAAGTGTGTGTGTGTGTGTGTGTGTGTGTGTGTGTGTGTTTGATTTTCCCTGGCCAGTCAGGAGAGCTGCCAGACATTAATAGTAATAATACCTGCAGATTTTTCTAGCCCTGCAGATTGATGTTACACACCTTTGCTTTGCTTTTTGAATTTGATAGCAAGCGCTGACAGGGAATGTGTCTTCTATATTTCATATTAAAAAGTAGGCATTGGAACTTGTCTATCAGGGAATTAGAATGTTTACGCTCTTGGCATTTATGTGGGTTTAGTGTGTGTGTGTGTGTCAGTTACAAACACAATTTACTCCTTACTCATACTTAAAACTTGTTCTTGTCATTGTGTTTGAATTTAAGATCAGTTCCTTTGTCATTCATTTGTCAGTAGGGACAGAAGATGACGAAGACCTGGCCAGTGAATGTGGATGAAAAGCAGTGCTATCCAGGTCCAGCTGTGATCGATGGGGAAACTACAGCAACAGCGGCAGTAAATGTCCACTCAGTATTGGTTGTACTGAGCTTTACAACTTGTTGCTATTGTAAATTTGTGTCAATGTTTTAAAGGCCCACTACGCCTCATTTAAAAAGTTGTCCTCACCTTTAACATGGGATAAGACCATCCCTCCACTTGGTCACAGACCAAAAATCAACACTTTGACTGCTTTCTGTAGTGAGGTAGATGTTTTGGTGGTTGCGGTGAATTTATTTTTTCTTTCGAAGAAGCTGTACCTGAATGTATTCTTTAAAAAGATACCACTCTGCATAGAGAGCCTTGAGGCAGTTCATTTTTGGTATGCAACTATTAGTGCCCGTATGGTCTTATTTCATTTAAAAGCCTCGGGGATGTCGTCAGGCGTCCGACATAGACGGATTGAAAGGCTCAGATGTCTGATTCACATAGCCGCATGGCGGTCAGATGTGATCATGTCCTATCGTTTTGAACTGAGTGCTGTCATTGTCCTATAAGAACTCTATTCCTTCGGACAGCGCACTATTCTATATTTTTCTCTCAAGATACACATTTTCAAAAAGCGACCGAGCACTCTCGCGTATTTGTGCACTGAAGTTGTGCAGTGCGGATCTTGTGTTTTCGGGAATTCCAAACCGTTTGTGATATGGGCTGTTTGGGCACACCTGTCTGCAGCACATTAAAGTTAGGAGTACGGGAGACAACTCCAACTGACCATAAGTCTTGCATCGATCTGCTTTTGGTTTCAGTTCAAGACATTTTGACGAAGCGCATTGAATTATGCCACCGAAATAAAACTAAGGCCTGTCCACTTACAAAAATTGCTCGGTCAAAGTACAGTAAATCTTACATTTTGTTAAGGAAATGTGCGGCAGTAAAATTGAATTTGGAGAATACATGGAATAACCTGGTTTTCTGGGAAGTGACATAAAAATAAATAGAACAATTGTGAATACTTCTTCTTCTTCTTCTGTGTTTGTGGGCTGAAACTCCCATGTACACTCATGTTTTTGTACGAGTGGATTTTT
The DNA here is from genome assembly GCF_037325665.1 of Littorina saxatilis. Taxonomy (NCBI): domain Eukaryota; kingdom Metazoa; phylum Mollusca; class Gastropoda; order Littorinimorpha; family Littorinidae; genus Littorina; species Littorina saxatilis. The sequence goes on from NC_090247.1 coordinate 64,070,332, forward strand.
ACCTGTATGACCGTTTTTACCCCGCCATTTAGGCAGCCATACGCCGCTTTCGGAGGATTGTGAATACTGATCGACATAGAGTGCCGTTGCTATGGAAACAGTCGTTACATTGGATTTCTAGGAAACAGTTTAACAGCGACATAATACATCAGAAATTCCTAATATTTGGCACAAAGATGCACATGTATCGTATCAACAATCATATAGAACGATTTTTTTACAACAGACTACAGTTGAATTTTGATATCTTTTGTCATAAGAATGAACGAATTTCTCACTGCATATTCATTACAATACCCCCCGCGGGTTAGGGGGAGTCCCATATTGGTTGGGACGAGAAAGAATTTACCTGATGCTACCCAGCATGTCGTAAGAGGCGACTAACGGTTCTGTTTCTCCTTTTACCCTTGTTAAGTGTTTCTTGTATAGAATATAGTCAATGTTTGTAAAGATTTTAGTCAAGCAGTATGTAAGAAATGTTAAGTTTTTTGTACTGGAAACTTGCATTCTCCCAGTAAGGTCATATATTGTACTACGTTGCAAGCCCCTGGAGCAATTTTTGAGTCACTTGAGAAAAAGTGACTCTATGTAATCGGTCAGTGTTAGTCTGCCTGGCCGGCCGGCCGTCTGGCCGGCCGGCCGTCCGTAGACACCACCTTAACGTTGGACTTTTCTCGGAAACTATCAAAGCGATCGGGCTCATATTTTGTTTAGTCGTGACCTCCAATGACCTCTACACTTTAACGATGGTTTCGTTGACCTTTGACCTTTTTCAAGGTCACAGGTCAGCGTCAAAGGAAAAATTGGACATTTTATATCTTTGACAAAGTTCATCGGATGTGATTGAAACTTTGTAGGATTATTCTTTACATCAAAGTATTTACATCTGTAGCCTTTTACGAACGTTATCAGAAAAACAAGGGAGATAACTAGCCTTTTCTGTTCGGCAACACACAACTTAACGTTGGGCTTTTCTCGGAAACTATAAAAGTGACCGGGCTCAAATTTTATGTGAACGTGACTCATTGTGTTGTGAATAGCAATTTCTTCCTGTCCATCTGATGCCTCATATAATATTCAGAACTGCGAAAGTGACTCGATCGAGCGTTTGCTCTTCTTGTTTGATTGGTGCTTTTGTGAACAAGAAACAATTAACAAGTGGCTCTATCCCATCTCCCCCCTTTCCCCTATCCCATCTCCCCCCTTTCCCCGTCGCGATATAACCTTGAATGGTTGAAAACGACGTTAAACACCAAATAAAGAAAGAAAGATTCATTACAATAATTAATTTAAATTCAACTGTAGTTGTTTAAAAAAACAAACACGTTCTATATGATTGTAGATATAATACATGTGTATCCTTGTGCCAAATATTATGAATTTCTGATGTATGATGTTGCTGTAAAGCCGTTTTCTAGAAATCCCATTTGACGCTGTAAATGCCAGTTTTCATCGCAACAGCCGTCAATATCCATCCACAATGTTTTCATTCATTTTAATAAGTCACTTCAATAACTACCCAGAAAACTAAGTTATTCCTTGACTGTATTCTTCAAGTTTAAGTTTGGTAATTTTACTGCCGCACATTGCCTTAAATCATAAATAAAGGGTTCCAGTAACATACCTTTCTTCTTTATTGATTATGAACTTTGGAAGATTAGATGTTGGATCTGTTTTTAAAAAATATTTCCTTGATGTGTTGTACTAAGATCAACCGTCTGCTTGGACATATATACTAAAGATCCACTACCTGGCTGCTGTCTGCGGAAAATCGATTAATTCATAGAAAAATATGCCTTTCAGGGAAGCAGCTAGCCGGTTGACTGTACATGTGTTTGTGTAGAGGTGTTCTTATTGCATGTTCAAGCCAGGACAGATGGTGACCTGAAACATTTACACATTACATATGTATGCAGGACTGCTACTTTTAAGCTTAGGTGCAAGTGACGAAGTGTGATGATATATTTGTTTGACTGATTATGGGCATTAAAATAAAACTGCAAAAAGAATACTTACACTTGAGATCTGATTTTGTGTGTGTGTGTGTGCGCATGAGGGTGTGTGTGGGCAATTTGACATACTTGCAGAAGAAACAAACAGAGGTAACTGATAAACTGCATTTATTAACACAAAGATGTAAACAAAGTGAGTTCACACATTTCACAAAAGTAAAACAAGGCAGTCTCACATGCATTCACAATATTTAGTACTCGACTCGCATGAATGGCCAAAGATTATAGGCTGAGAATGCAAGTTCTAATTTGGCACATTTGTACATGTAGCTGCATCCGCTAGACATATATATCCATCTTACAATAAAAAAAACTACCGTAGTGGTTAGGACATCTGCCTGAAAATCTAGGTCCTAGGTTCGAATCTCTACAGAGGCATTTAATTTTTCCCCTTGGTTGAAATAAAAAATGCTCAATCCAGAGAGAGCAACCGTAAAGTTACCAGGGTAAAAGTAAAGCGTTGAATGCAGCTATGAAGGTCATGCCAGCAGTGTGGGTCAAGATTCAGGCCGCCTTCTATGCACAGAATTCGGTGTAGGATTCTCAGCTCTATCTTTACAAACACATAATCCCCAATAGTCATACAGTGGAACCCCCCTTTTAAGACCCCCTCCATTTTAAGACCTTGTTTTCTCAGACTTTCTGTTCATAACCTCTGTAAATTTTAAATTTTACCTCCATTTTAAGACCCCCTCCTTTTTAAGACCTGATTTTCTCAGATTTTTGGAGGTCTTAAAAGGGGGGTTCCACTGTAGCTGTAAGACATAATTTTGTTTAAAACTCTTATACCTTTTGGGGGAAATAAATTAATAAGAAAAGACATCACCACACTAAGAAGTCAGGGTGCTGACTTTAGCTATGTGACCAAGTGGAAGGATTTTCTTATCCCATGCAAAAAGCCTGATGAAGGTCTGACACAGTGAGGTGAAGTGTTTTAATGAGGCAGAGCAGGCCTTTAAAAAATAAGTTCACCACATCCAAGTGAAAGACACAATCTTGGCAAACTGTATTACAAAAGCAACATTTCAGCACAACATAAGAATGAATTGAACCATCCAGGATGCACCAGAACGACCCAAAAACAGAATCAATGAAAATCTTAAACAAGATAAAGTACTGACTAGGATTCAAAGGAAGAAAAATTCATGGGTTAACACATTTCATGTGCATAATGCAGTTAAAAGATCTAAATTCTAATATTGCAAACAAAGTCTATACATGAACACGCATTGACCGAAACATACACACACATCTCCCAAAGCTAAGCCTGTGTGTAAAATACTGCCTGTGAACAACTTAACTTAAAGCACTCAAACAACATAAAAGTCTAAGATAATATCACTTTATGTAGTAAAAACAAACAAACCGCTGTTTGCTGTAAGAAAATATCTGCATACCAAACACTACCTGTATTTAGTTGAATTGACAACTTACATTTATAAGTCAAAATGTACCCTTTGATCCACATCGCACCACACATTATTTGTGTAGAATGTTATTTTTAATGTGTTACATGTTCATTTCACCACAAAGGCAACAGAAAACCTCTGTAAGTGTCAGCATATTCAGATGGACTATATTAAAGCAGTTCTGGTAGCTCCGTCAGCACATAATGGACTGAATCTGATCATGAATCATCCTCAGCAAAGCCAGACACCACTCTGCAAGCTGCCTGCACGTCATATCTCGGCACCTCACTTCCTGGAAAATACAGAAAATGTATTACTGAGCACATCCAGACTTTGCTGTGCACTGATGGGGATATGTTTTGGGTATCGAGAAGAGGGTGTGGGGTGCGGGAAGGTAGGTAGGAGGTAATACTTGTTCTTCACAAGATCAGTGGGATGGAGAATGGTGGGGGTGATACTGACAGTGACAACTATGAACTAAACTGTAAACCTTATTCTGTAATATTACAGGTGCCATCATTTCTTCCTGTGAAAACCATTTATTTCATGGATATAATACTAATAGATATATACTTTCATCATTAAAATTAAAAAGATAATCTTTCATCTTAAAATTAAAAAGACTTCCTCACAAGAACCTTTCTAACGACATGATATCTTGTTATGCTGCTGATGTGAGCGGCTTTTCTGGAATGTGATGGAAAGTTACTATTTTTTTAAATTCAGCATGAGCCTTCATCCCACACACATTCCCTATTTAGCGTTGACACCTTACAGTTTTGTTGAGAAATGTGATGTGAATTCATTCAGAAAATTCTAACTCTGCGCAGGGGCAGTCAGGGTGTTGAATGTAGAAGTAGGTATCCAAGTACACAGGCGGTATTACAATTTACATTGTAACTCTTATTCCATGTAAAAAAAAAAAACTATAAAAAAACAACTTGCCAGATCTGTGATTGTGAACCAAGGAAAGGACTGACTGTATTTAAAATAATTCCAGTAATGAGTAAATCTTTCATTCTAGCTATTTCATGTTTTACTTTCTTGCATCACAATAGTTCAATGTTCATACAAACAGTATAATGCACTTTATGAGTATAGGGTTGCAACAAACTTTAAGATGGGAAGGAGAGAGAAAATAAAGATATTTGTACCATTATGTATATAAAGTACATCATACCAATTACCATGCACAGTATTACTATGCATCTTCAAATACATGTATGAATAATTTCATCTACAAAGTACTTGTTATTCAATTTACAAAGAACAAAAGACTGCTGAATGATCTACATCAGTACATGTTTATAGCTTCAGACTACCATCACCAATACCCAATGTTACATATATTTTACCATACAGATTTGACAAGCAAAAGCTGTAAGTGGTAAAGAAATGTGTAACTTACTCTTCAGGAGTAGTCTGTAATGTAAAGGACCACGCCAAGTCATCATGATATCTCTCCAGTACATGTATGCATCCATGTTTAAAGGTAAACTGTTGGAACTGGAAGACAGGAGCTGTATGAATGATGCACATCATCTCTGGTTTCTCGGGAGGCCTGAAAACAACCATAACAATATTATCATAACTATTAACATGTCTTGAAAATGAAATAAGTACTATTTCAACTTCACTATCAGACGATTCAGAGCAAAATCACTCACTAATTCAGTAATTGTTTTGTTTATTCTTTTACAACCATAGTTCATACACTGATACAGCAGCATTTGATTATGTGCATACAGATTAAAGATCAAGCATTTTCTAAACTTGAGTAAAAAAAAGAACAGAACAAGCACACACTCTGTGACTCACACTCACAGTCACATCCAGTTACTCATTAACACACACATACACAACAGATGAATCTTGCTCAGTTCTACAAAGGCCACGTTTGCTATGGTCATGTCTTGGATTTTAAAAACAATAACTTACCTGCTTGTTGATCCAAACCGATGATTGAAAATCAGTGAGAGTAGTGTAGAACAGTGCGATAGACGGATTGCCTATTCCGCGACTCGCGCATGCGCAGTTCACCCCACGCAACCTGCGAGCACCGGTCATTTTCACTGCGATAGATCTGAGAGTACCATGGACCTGAGCGATTTTTCCCTGCAAAAACTACGGCTTTGGAGCCTTGATGCCCTTAAATACTTCCTGAGTGTCAGGAAGCTAAGCGTGGAGGGCGATTTTGAACAACTTGTTGCACGGTGAGTTAAAATTTAAACGTTTGTGTGTCCTTCGAAGTTGATGTCATGCTACAACGTAGTTTTGCAGGGGCCCGGAGCTGTGCTGACGAGCAGCAAGTTCAGTTACTTCAAGTTGTTGTTGTTGCCTGTTTTTTTTTTTCTCTTTCAGCAAATCAGATTTGAAACTTACAAACAGTTAATGATTTTTGCACGGTGATGTGACCTTATTTTCTTATTTATTTTATTTTTTTCCAGTGTGCCAGTTTACTTCATGACATCAGTCAGTACTGAGACTGAAAGTATGTCTCAGTGAGTGTGTGTGTGTTGGGTGTAGGGGAGTGTGGGGGGTATACTTTTTTATTAAAGATCACTATCATCAACTCATTAAATTTGATTATAATTTACATACCTTTTCAGTCAGAGAGGTTTTAAAATAGAGTGGTGAAGGTAACCAGAAGTTGTGTTTCATCTTTAGTGCAAACTCAAACGTCAAGAAGACTAGATCAGTAGATGTTAAAAAAAATAAAAAATTGTAAGACTTAGCTTAAACCAAGAAATACATGGGTCATATTTTTCTGTTTTAGGAGTTGGGCTGCTTTCGAGTCGGACACCCCTATCGACGATGAAGCTGAGGAGAGAGAGAGGCGGCTTCTTGATGAGTACAAGAGGAAGCTGGCTGTTGACGGGGACGTGTATCCTGATCCTGCTACTTTTGAGGATGGGTGGCTGACGGAAGAAACTGGTCGGTTTTCTTGGCCCAGTATTTATATAAGTGACATTAGTGACTACCTGAAGAAGACTGCAGCAAGCAAGACGGACTTGGTTCACAGACTGCTGAACAATTATAAAGAAGGCAAGGCCTATCGCTACTTCAGGTGTGAGTGGGTACGCGAGATACTGTACCACCCAGTGAGGCAGTCAGCACCATGCTGCATTTTGAAGGCTGCTGTCTACCCTTCGATGAGCATCCGGAACAAACCCTACAGAGTCTGGGTGATGGCATCCAAGAAATGTGGGGATTCTGCAGGAGGCGAGATCAAGACTGCACACTGCACCTGTCCTGCAGGGGTGTTGGGGTCCTGTAACCACATTGCAGGCCTCTTGTTCCGTGTGGAGGCTGCAGTGAAATGTGGTGCCACAGACCTGCGGTCAACTGAAAGTCTCTGCAGCTGGGTGACGCCAAGTGGGCCTGTGGCTCGAAAACCCCGCAGATGGCGGGACACCCACGTGGCCTCTGACGTCTATGGACAGAAAACGCCACGGGGGTACAAGGAGAAGGCCAGGCTTGAACGGAAGAAATTTCAGCCGTTCTCACCTGAACACAATGAGATTCTGTCCAACACAACTGCAATGGCTCAGAAACTACAGACTTTGTTTCAGGAGGAGGCGAGTGACAGTGTCTTCATACTGACTAGACTGAAACAGAAACCAGCACAACCAGACAGGCCGACTCTGCCTCAGCCCATAGCTGATCTTGCCGGGGCTTGTGCTACAAAAGAAGAACTGAAGGCAGCTATGTCAGCAACACCAGAAGTGCTAGCGGCGGTGGAGGAGGCGACAAGAAGCCAGGGGGATTGCGCTGAATGGCAGAGACAGCGACAAGGCCGCATCACATCCTCTGTGTTCTATAATGTCCACACAAAGACAGAGACAGCAAAAAAGCAGACTGGCAGTGGCAGACATGAACAGTCAACCTGGCTGGAGGATAAGGTTTTAGGGAGAGGAGCCGCACCACTAACTGTGGCAATGAAGCATGGCCTGTCACTTGAACCTGCAGCAAAACGCAGCTACATGCAGCAGGTCAGCAAAAAACACAAGAAATGGTCTGCACGTGACAGTGGTTTGGTAATCTCCCATGATTTCCCATTCCTCGCCTCAAGCCCTGACCTTCTCACCACATGTGATTGCTGTGGTGAGGGGCTCTGTGAGGTGAAGTGTCCTGAGACAATCAAACACCAAGTGCCAACTGTACAGAACGTTCCATACTTGGAGGAGATTGATGGAAAAATCTCCCTGAAAAAGACCCATACATACTATGGACAAATTCAAGGGCAGATGGCCCTGACCAACCGACCATGTTGTGATCTTTTCATTTTCACAGAGCATGGGAGTTTGATTGTTCCTGTTCCATTTGACGAAGCTTTCTGGCAGAAGATGCTTCCAAATTTGACGTGGTTCTGGGAGAGCCGGGTGGCACCTGCACTTCTTCAACAAAGTCGCCCCGGAAACTGTCCTGGCACCGCGTCATGCAGCTCTGGTCAAATGGAACAGGAACAGTCAAGCTCAGACCATGATTCGCAACGTCCCAGCTCCCCACCTCTTCTCCTGCCAAACATCCCACCCCTGAAACGCAAGCGAGCAACTAGAAAGAACACCAAAGTGTCCAAAAAGGACACTGTCTTGAAAGTCTACCGTTGTGGGGTCTGCTTTAAGGACATTTCTGAAGAACCGGAAGCCTTCTGTGACTTTTCAGTCAAGTGTGACTCCTGCCCAGAGTGGTACCACCTGCAGTGTGTCGGTTTTGTTCAGGGCTCTGAACCAGGGGATGAGGACTGTTGGGATTGCCTGAAATGTACTGATACAGTTTGATATTTCTTTTTATTGTTTATCTGAAGAAATATGTTCTCTGAATGATAACTAGTGCTATTGACTAAATGGATTGAAAACTTTTCAGATTTGTTGGTATTACCTCTTCGACTGAATGAAATCTCCAGATTTATAGTCGTATGATTTTAGGTTTTGTTTAATTTCAGGATAAGCATTTTTTATGGTTACTTTGTGACTTTTGTGTTTGTATGCTGTACAGATTATAGTCGCTAGGGAGTCACGTAATGGGATCAATCACTTTGTGGTGGGTGGGTAGTGGGGTGCAAGGGGCAGAAATTGTTAAATATAATGAAGGAAACCTACTGAATTTTTTTACGAGTTCAGCCTCCAAAATAATGTGGAGTATGAACTGTACCCTAAGACACACCTAAAACTAGGAGAACGTTTTACTCAAATATGCCCCGTAACTATGGTAAACAGTCAAAGAGGATGATTGACGACCGCAATCTCAAATGCACAAATCACCCTTCTTTGTTCTTACTGTGTAACGCTAACCGTCAAAACACTTAGATCTGCCTATTTTTAGTTTTTTAGTTAATTTTTTCTTTTCCACACGTTATTTGACCTCCTGAGTCTTATTTCGTAAATTTTGTGCCGATTTGAGACAGCTTTGTGGCAGGTATTGGGCCTTTAACATACAATTCATACATATTTATGTCTCAAGTGCTCCTTTTTGGGGTCATCAAATAATCATTCAGAGAGCTTTTGTTTTTGTTTGTGTTTAACATTTTCACTTTTTTCCATTTAGTGACTTCATTTGATGTGTCATTCATACTAGGTGACTGAGGTATTTAATAACAAGGGATTGCAAACTTTTGATTTTGTTCATGTATTGAATTGTGTGAATGAACTGTGTGTGTGTGTGCATGGAGGAACTGAAAGTAGAAATAGCATTATACAGCCGAAAACCTGCACTATTACTGTTTGGTTTATGACACTTCTGCGTTTCTGAGCCTTTTACTGTCAGGGTCATCTTATGACAAAACTTTCATCATCTCATCAAAAGACCACCCTTACAGTAAACGGCTCAGCAACACAGCAGTAGCAACCGTATACCACACACTTTTTCATCAATTACCTTGTTCAGCACATCAGTTTATCAGATCAGAAGACGGTGGTAATGAATCAAGACATTTATTGAAACCATCAGTGCAACATGCAAGTTAAAAGGGCACCATCACACTGTGTCTGACATTACAAGACATGCAGAACACCCAAATATTTACACACACACAAAAATCAAAGTTGGCATAATTTCAAAGAAAAACGCTTCTTACACCAGACGATTCAAGCAAACGTGTATCTTGGCAAATGGCTATGATCATATAAAGACAGACACTCTTGAAAGTAAACCAGGCAGAAGTGCACTCAGAAGTACAGGTTTCATTCACTGAAATATTTGGCACATCTAATGACTATTTATTACTCGTAAACAGATGTTCGCAGGAGTGAGTGCAAATTCATGAAAATAACTGAACATATCCTTCTGAGAAAAAACAAAATTTTGCAGCATAAGAATATCAAACACGACACCATCAGTCCTTCATGCAAGAAGCCGGAAGTTATGTGCACAGATAGCACCATCCATAGTTAACATATAAAAAAAATACAGCTTGTGCACACAGCTCCATGCACATAAAAAATCCAAGTTATATACACAGCACCATCCATAGTTCACATAAAAAATGCAAGATATCCACACACACACAGCACCGTCAAGAGTTGGCGTTTAAAAAATCCAAATTATGTACACACAGAACCATCTTGTGTTCACATAAAAAAACATGTATACAAACACAGAATCATCCAGTCTTTATGTAAAAAAAAAAAAAAGTACACACAGCCCCATCCACTGATCTAGTCTTTACGTATAATGACTATAAAACATACATTGTTTGTACACAAAGCACCATCTAACTAGAGTCTATGTAAAACAAAATCAGATCATTGACACAGCAATAAAGAATACAAATTGACTACACACAGCATCACCCCGAACACAGGTACAAAAAGAAAAAAAAAGTAACACAAATCCTTGTCTAAGAATTCAGACTTCACACACAAATTAAATGTAATTACACACACACACATCTGAAGTCCTCATAGCAACAACAAAAAAATCATCTGCAGTCTTGGGTGGTAAGGAAACTAAGAAAGACAAGAAATCCATAATACCAAGACTCCTGAGTCCAGAAATAAAATGAAATCAAGAAATGAATCCACAATATCAACCGAGTTCAGAGCTCACTCTCCTTACCCAGTAGTATCAAGAGCGTGCATCAAAGATTATCTTCCGCAATATTCTGAAATATTTGGCACTTCTAATCCTTCTGAGAATTTTTTTTTTTTTTTTTTTTTTTTGCAGCCTGATAAAGTATCAAACACAACACCATCAACAGTTCATGCAAGAAGCCTGAAGTTACGTACACACATAGCACCATCCATAGTTCACATGTATATATAAAAAAAAATTCCAACTTGCGCACACAGCACCATGCACATAAAAATCCAAGTTATATACACAGCATCATCCATAGTTCACGTAAGAAGTGCAAGACATGCACACACAAAGCACCGTCCAGAGTTGGCGTTTAAAAAATCCAAAATATGTACACATAGTATCAAGAGCGTGTATCAAAGATTATCTTCCGCAATATTCCCACAGCTCCTTTCTACAATCTACTGCAGATAGATAGGTCCCTGCAAATTGCACAATGCAGCGCACACAATCACAGCCTCATCCACCAGATCAGCACCAGCCAAGCTGATTTCGTTCTTCAAGAACTTGAAGCACTTCAGGCGTCTTATCACCTGTTCCACCAGGATCCTCAGATTGGCAACTTTCTTGGTCTTTTGCACTGCAGCTGTTGACATCTGTGATTGGCCCCGTCGTCCTGGTGGAATGATCACTCCAAGGGATAACTGTGCACATTCAGCTGCAATGCTGAACCCCTTGTCGGCCATCAAAGATGTATGGGGAGGTAGTTTTTCAAGGAAACCAGAGTCCTTTGTCAGCTCTGTGTCCGAAATCCGCCCCTCGTATACTGCAGACACATAGCAAATGTAACTGTTTGGGCACACACCCACAAGGATCTTCAGCGTGTTGTGGTGCTTATAGTCACTCCACGTTGCAGCCTGAGTAGCCAGATCCTGGGGTGTCTCGATGAACAGCTCCGTGCAGTCTACGATTGCCACCAGATTTGTCAGGTCCCTTCCCCTGTAGCGTGCTGGTTTTGTTGCCAGCACAGTCTCCAAATCAGGGATCTGAATCATGTGGCACAGCACTGCTGACAATGCCTTCATCCACGATGTGTACAGCCTCGATGCATGACTCCTTGATACGGCAAACCGGTCCGCCAAGTCTTGAAAATCAAGGCCTAGCCGAAGCCTCATGAGAACCAACACCAGCTCATCGATGCCTCTCAGGAATCGTTTTGGACCAAACTTTGAGGGAGGCTTGCGGAAAACGCGCTTTTTCTTCTCACTTGCTTGACCCTTCCACCTTCTCACCACATACTCTTTGACGCAGTCATGGATAAGCCGAACTAGAGTTTTGCTCTTCAAGCCAGTGTAGTATTTCACATTCTCCGGTGTCAGTACATTTCGAAAAATATTTGGTGGCCTTTTTTTCTGCTTCAGACCAACTTTCAACTTCGGAACATTTTCAGCCTTAGCTTCAGGCTTTGGTAAGGGCGGCAAAGGTGTGGGGGTGCTCACTTGCACATGGGTTCCCTGAGCCAAAACCCTGCGGAGGTTCTCCAACTCCTTCCTCAGTTGAGAACACTGCAAATGAAGAGCAATGATGTCTTTCGCTAGTCGCTGGACTTGCTTAAAAAGCATATTTGTCACAGACAGAAGCACGAAGACAGTCAGCAGTAAACCGTTGACGCTGGGGGATCTTGCCTGAGTAGTCTGGATCTCGATGACTGGGTCCTCTACATGTTGTGGCTCTGGTATGTCAGGCGGGACCAGGACTCTTTCAATCGTGTTTGTCAGCCCTCCACGTCTGGATCGTTTAGGCAAAGGTGTGAACTCATGCATCAGCACTCTGGAAACCTGTGAAACATACAAAACAGCAAAATACAGCACTGAATTACTCAGGTCATGGATTGTAACCAATCTCAGATAAAGAACAGTGGTTGAACATAAACCCAAGGTTCAGACACATTCATAAACAGAAATTTCTTGTTTAATTTAAACTGAGTTTAAACTTTAATACAGAAGACTTATTCATGGCTATCATTAGTATCAAGAAATCATTTTACAGTTTACACAGAGAAGATTTATCTGACCACCATCAACACACCCCCTTCCCCCCCACACCAAAAAAGTCACAAAACCAAGCACATAAGAAGCATACAACCCCCCCCCCCCAAAAAAAAAAAAAAAAAAAAATAATAATAATAATAAAAAATAAATAAATAAAATAAAAAAAAATAAATAAAAAAAATACAATATTAAAATGGATAAACACTAGAAAAAAGTAATAAAAAAAAATGTATCTGCCGGTTTTCCTGTACTTACAAGGCTGGAATCACATATATATACATATATCTGGTTCATGTACACAAACTGACGATAGATTGTGACTGACCTTTTTGGGAAAATCAGGAAATCCAAGATGTTCTGTTGGGTAGGGGTTCTCATCTGTTGGCTGCCCATCCTTGAAATGTCTTGAGCAGACCTTCTGGTCTCTGGATGGGGAAAGTAGCTTGTTAGTTGTTGGATTGATTCTGTTGATAAGAATCTTCCACTTGTCACGATGTGCAGGGTCTTTCTTGCGAGTTGGAATTTTCCATAGGCTGGAACATAAAAAGGAGGAATAAAAAATACCGTTAATGAATATAAAATGGGATAAAAGACAAAGCAAAACACATGTTTAATCAGCAGTTTTTCTGTTCTCCTTGACACACTTATGACAACTGACATATGATCATCTATTTCAGTTCAAAACTAAGTGATTATTTATTTATTCATTTTCAATACTAAAAAGTATTTTCTGTGTTTCAAAAATTCAACAGCGTTATTACAATGACTGGGCTGTAAATATAGTTTCAAAGAAGTCAGTATCAGCAGTATGTACCAGAACATGAAACTTGGGTTCTTCGTTCATAACCTATGGCTATGATTTTAAGAAAAAGAAACAAACTTAAAAAAAAAAAAAAAAATTAAATGACCAATGCTGTGATGAAATCTGAGTTGAGACAAAACTTTAGTTATAAACGAAAGTAAAAAAAAAAAATGTTAGAAGTTCAAGTACCTGAAAGGTGCAGGACAGTCACACTCGGTGTTTAAAATGTGATGAGCAGCGCACGTTGCAGCCTTCCACTTTTTCAAACGCCGGGCCCCATTACTGCATTGAGCAATCGCACAATGAAATGCCATAGTTTGCTTTTGCACTTCGGCACAAATCTACTGGCATGAAAAAAGTTCAACAACGCGCCCGACGCTAAGACACAGCCAATTCATTTTCTCTTCTCAGCTTCAAGCCTGACGGCAGCCGGCATCGAATGTGCTCGCAGCAGAAAATCCGCGGAAAATAGGATGCGCGCGCATACGAAGAGGGCCGCTCTTCGGGTCATGTAAGTCCCGGAACCGGCAATTCGTCTATTCATCGCCAACCTCCCCATTCAAGGCAGACCGTGTCCAAAATCAGCTGTATCATTCACATCCCGATTGAATTCTTTCAGAAGGGCAGTCGGTGTTTCAACTTCTTTGTCGGTATATTTCTCTGGTGGACGTGTTGAACTGCCAAATATTAGATTGTTTTCAATAATATCAGTCACGACGGCCGCCATGCTTTTTGTCATCAATACTATTCATGTACTCCACTAAGGAAGAGTGTTTTATTGTGTCTTAAAACCGACTTCTCGGGAAAGTGATCAATCGAATTTTATGGTCCACAAAAACTTGCTTCATATTTTATTTAAGGGCTACTTTTATTTGCCTTTATTTTTATGGCGCACATTTTGTGCCCCACATTTTGTTTTGGCCTTCATTTTGTGGTCCACAAACTGGAAATGTGTCCCACAAATTTGTGGGCTTATTTTTGTGGTCCACAAACTGGAAATGTGCCCCACAAATTTGTGGGCTTATTTGTTGGATTAATGACATCGAATGCCAAGGATACCCGGGTAAGTCCTTACCGGAGTTTCATAAATAACACTCAGCGGACTTATCGATCCGTTTTTGTCTGATCGATTTTGAGGGTACCCTTACTTGAGCGGCGGTCACGTGATCCCTGTAAAAGAAATATTTAATCCGAAAGGTGATCCTGGAGGTTAAGTGAACGGTCTTAAAGGTCCTTGTCTACATTTGTATACCGAAATCGCCATTTGACAATTAAAATGTAGAGACTATTATCTACAAATATCAACAAATACACCCCCTTTCGTTCAGGAAAGACGAAGCCAGTGGAGCCGTTTGAAAATTCATTGTAGTATTCCAGCTTAGTACTAATAGTAGGATATCCTTATTTGGAAAATGCCAAGCGCAAAACTCCTCTCAAATCCCGTGCATTTCGTGTGTTTAAAAAAAAAAGCGTGGACAGCGCTCCAGTGTCAAACTGTTGCTGCACTTGTGGCTATAAGCATAGTGACATGAATTGGATTGGTCAGTATTTTTAGGAAAAGCACATGTTCTCAGCAAACAGAAAACAAAATATTGGAAGCGTGAGTCACGCTACCCAAAAAGAAAATCTTTTTTTACATATATTTTTTTTCTATAAACTTTTTTCCCCATGGTTCATTCATCATTTGACATAACTTTTTAGCGATTATTCAAAAAAAGCAAAAATGTAGACGACCACCTTTAACTGACATTCACTATTTTAATGAATTGACACGGGGATAATGCTTTAATTTGGGTTTGAAATTTGTTCCTAAAATATTTTGGCCAAGTTCATATTTTCAGGATTCATTCGTACAAAGTACTATGAACCTTTCAAAGAATACAATATAATTTTCGTGTAAAGCTTGATTGATAGTTTACCGCAATTTGAATGTATAAGTAGTAAGTACTAAATTTATTAATAATACTTTACATAAAAGTAATAGTAGTACACAACAAATTTGATACCTAATTTTGTTCCTACCCATTTTATATTTTAAGTGTAACACAAACAATTGTTGATATAAAAACTTGTTAGACTAAAAATTCCATATTCGAATAGTCCTTCTTCTTACGGTCTAACTAAAAATAATATGAAATGTTTAAACAAGGGAAGTAACTCAAATGATTTCTTTGTCTTTTTTTCGTCTGCCAAGGCTCTGATTTTTCCTGTGTACAGTGTAACAGTTGTTCCTCAATAGTTCAGTTGAACCTGAATTCAAACAACCAAAACAATGGTTGTGTCTGATGACATTCCACCGACAAGGCTATTGGACATGCGACGGGCGCAGGGTCACAAACAGCCGCAAGTTCGTACCTGCTATTCAGACTTGGTCGTGTGACAGACGTTTTCTTCGTTGTTGTCTGACGAAGCCGTCAAGCTGGTGCGCGAAACGTTTGTTATTCCAGGTTTATTTGTCTCATAATTATGTAGCCTACATGTGCACAACATGTCACAGGCTTTCCTTCTTTGCCACTACTAAAGCAAACCAAAGCTAACGTCTGACAGTGTTTCAACAGTATCCTTTCATCAACTATAACTCTGTAGCACCCATGTGTGAACATGTGTCACAGTTGCTTCCCTTGAGTAAAGATGTCTCTTTATAAATTCAATGTTCGCGGCGCTTTTGTGTTAGTGCGTGTGTGTGTGTGTGTGTGTGTGTGTGTGTGTGTGTGTATGTGTGTGTGTGTGTGTGTGTGTGTGTGTTAGTGTGTGTGTGTGTGTGAGTCTGTGTGTGTGTGTGTCTGTGTGTGCAACACAAAAATGTAGTTATATACAGTGTATTGGCTGAAATATCTTCTGGGGGTGATTTTATTTAAATGAAATGTTATTAGATTATGCACCGGAAGATACTTACAGTCAAAAGCAAAGCAGTACATCAATCGTACTGCTCTCCGTTTCGTAATTACAATGTAATCGTTAATATTTAGAACTTTAGTGCTACTAACGTTCAGTCAAATTATGTCTCAGCCTTTTTAAGTGTGCCGAGTTTTGTCGCACTGTTTCCCGAGACAGTCGCTGTCACTGCTGCTGGTGAGCGGCCCTGATTTCATGCCAACTATGTTATTTCTGGTGTGTATGTGTGTGTGTGTGTGTGTGTGTGTGTGTGTGTGTGTGTGTGTGTGTGTGTGTGTGTGTGTGTGTGTGTGTGTGTTTTCTGTGGTGAACTGTTAAAATCAGTCTAAAAACCTCAACCTGTCTGCCTAATTTCAAAATCACCCTCCCCTATTCTATTTACATTTACTGCGCAAATGAGATCTTGCCAGAGCAAGGTCCATCTTGTTAAGTCATAATTTGTGCATGTCATTTCGAATTCTAAGTTTATTTTCAAACTTCGACTGTAACGTGTGGGTTTTTTTTTCATTTATTTTTTCATTTCCTCAGATGCAAGATTCCGGGGCTGGAAAACGACACTTACGAAATACAAAATCCCCAGCATGCTCTGCTCGTCAATGCTTCAATACCTCAGGATGTAAACGGAGACTACGTGACGTGTACAGTGTATGACGTCACTCTTGACAACGAATCAGAAGTTGCGTGTGATGAGTGGGTGTACGACAAATCGGTGTTCAAATCGACATACGTGACAGAGGTAATAGATGATGTTCGGAAATAACTCTGCCAAGTGTGTGTGGGTAGTGGAAGAGAGGCTGATCGCATACCTTAGTTTGGCCTAGTGGTAAGGCGTCCGCCCCGTGATCGGGAGGTCGTGGGTTCGAACCCCGGCCGGGTCATACCTAAGACTTTAAAATTGGCAATCTAGTGGCTGCTCCGCCTGGCGTCTGGCATTATGGGGTTAGTGCTAGGACTGGTTGGTCCGGTGTCAGAATAATGTGACTGGGTGAGACATGAAGCCTGTGCTGCGACTTCTGTCTTGTGTGTGGCGCACGTTATAATTATGTCAAAGCAGCACCGCCCTGATATGGCCCTTCGTGGTCGGCTGGGCGTTAAACAAACAAACAAACAAGCATACCTTAGTCCACAGATCGGGCTACGACGTGTAGAGACACACTAATCATACACACAAAATACAACCTATAGCATTGTCTCAAAACGAAAGTGATAAGAGTTGTCCGTCCCTGCCATAGCCCGCTGCGCTGTCGGCGGGTAGTTCCGGTTGTTTTGTTTACGTCCAAAATGGCTGAACGAGAGAAGAAGATACGTGGTGGAGGGAAACCTTACTGTGTCTGCTGTTCAAACTACGTGTGTAAAGAAGTTGAAGGGCGGATTGTCATGCGGTTCCACAGTTTTGCAAACACATACCGGAACTACCTGTCGTTCCAGGGGCGCAACTCTGTCCGACTATCGCGTTAGTTACGAGACAGTGCTAAAGCTTGTCTCAGTGTAGCCATTGGCCGACAATGTGACGTTAACCTTGCCTCAATGTTTCCAAGAAAAGACAAATCTTCCGGAATTCGTCAATGTAGATTGTTGTGCTCTGTGACAAACGTTTTAGGAACTTACAAACTGACATTGCAAAATTAGGAAGAACTTCTTCCCCGAATCAAAAGTACCCTAAAAGATGAGAGGAAAGACGAGTAGAGTAAAAGGAGAGCGCACCACACGCTTTTTTTTACATATTTGTTTTTAATGTGTATTGTTGCTGTTATTAAGATTATTATATTTAAGATTGATTGTAATGCGCTTTTGTGTATTGTTGCTGTTAGTAAGATTATTATATTTAAGATCGATTGTCAGGCGCTTAGAACTATTTTAGGATTTGCGCCCTATAAATACCCTTATCCAAGCGGAGCGCGGGCGAAGCCCGCGCGTAGCGAGGTAGTTTTTTTTTTCATCTCCCAGCACTGAAAAATTTTTTGCCAAGTGGTGTCTGTCTGTGAACATTGTTCTAGAATTCATCTTTTAGCACAATATTAGCGACACTGTTTGGACAATTCTATTAAAATTAGGCGTACAAACTGATTTTGTTTCGGGGAATCCTCTCAGAGGATCAGAATTTTCATATAATATCATCGGAAGCTGTTACAACGGGAAAATGTGAAACTTTTGTCACTTTTTAACATGGAATTTCATCTTTGAGCGTTTCAAGCGGACTTTAATAAAATAGTTATTTGCGAATTAAGCAGCGGAAGACACTCACCGGTTCAACATGTGTATGGTCATTAAACCTCAAAACATTTCAGTAAGTGGTTTAGACAAACACCTCGGAAATGTGAGGGTGACTGGTTTGTAGCTGAAGAGTTTTTTTCTAAAGTGTGTTCTAAATACAAATGACGTACTGGTAATGATGTAATGAGTTGTTCTAATCTTGTTCTTGGAACTCTTGCTGTTCCAAGCTTGTTCTTAGCAAGTCTTGGTGACGAGAACAAAGACTATCAATGAAATCTTTAGAAATAACCTCTGACAACGACGACGATGACGACGACGACGACGATAACAACAACAACAACAAATGACATCGACGACGACGACGACAACAACAACAACAACAACAACAACAACAACAACAACAACAACAACAACAACAACACGAGAACAACAACAATCACGACAACGAACATGACAACAACAACACCAACAACTACGACGACAACTACAACGACTGGGTTATGATGACATCACCAATGATTTAAAGGCCGTTAAAAAATCGTTAAATCCTATTTCTTCACTGATTCTTATGAAATTTTAAAGGTAGGTTTGTTGTCCCCAACTTATTTTCACTCCATACTTTTCCAGAAGAAAAACATAATTTTGGCAGTTAAAAACCGTTAAAATTCAATTCTTCACCGATATTTATGAAATTTTGTGGGTAGGTTCGTTGTCCCCAACTGATTTTCACTCTATACTTTTCCAGAAGAAAGACATAATTTTGGCAGTTAAAAAACGTTAAATTTCAATTCTTCACCTATCTTTATGAAATTTAGTGGGTGGGTCCGTTGTCCCAAACTGAATTTTAAGACATACTTTTCCAGACAAAAAACCTTATTTTTGGCAGTTAAAAACCGTTAAATCTCAATTCTTCATCGATATTTATGAAATTTTGTGGGTAGGTTCGTTGTCCCCAACTGATTTTCACTCCATACTTTTCCAGAAGAAAAACATAATTTTGGCAGTTAAAAACCGTTACATTTAAATTGTCACCTATCTTTATGAAATTTAGTGGGTGGGTCCGTTGTCCCAAACTGAATTTCAAGACAAACTATTCCAGTCAAAAAAACTTATTTTTGGCAGTTAAAAACCGTTAAGTCTCAATTCTACACCGATAATTATTTATGACATTTTGTGGGTAGGTTTGTTGTCAGATTTGACATGATGGCAGAATTGAAAGTGTGAGATATCCTGATGTTTCACAATTTATGCTGCATAATTCAGCCCCATAGGCGCTTGAATTTTAGGTGGAGTTGGGTTTTTTTTCAGCCCAAACCAGTAACCCCCACATGGTTTTCATGTCCCTTTCTGAGAGACTTCAAGAAGTTTCAATTTGACGTCATGATTAGCCTGCCGCATTAGCAAGTATGAAAACACGTCATCGATGACACATTTTAAGACAGAGAGAGAGAGAGAGAGAGAGAGAGAGAGAGAGAGAGAGAGAGAGAGAGAGAGAGAGAGAATCATGTACACACAGATGGACGACTTCGCTTGGGGTATGTACTGCCCGGCAGTACACATCTACTTAATTATTATTATCCAAGCGGAGCGCGGGCGAAGCCCGCGCGTAGCGAGGTAGTTTTTTTTTTCATCTCCCAGCACTGAAATTTTTTTTGCCAAGTGGTGTCTGTCTGTGAACATTGTTCTAGAATTCATCTTTTAGCACAATATTAGCGACACTGTTTGGACAATTCTATTAAAATTAGGCGTACAAACTGATTTTGTTTCGGGGAATCCTCTCAGAGGATCAGAATTTTCATATAATATCATCGGAAGCTGTTACAACGGGAAAATGTGAAACTTTTGTCACTTTTTAACATGGAATTTCATCTTTGAGCGTTTCAAGCGGACTTTAAAGCCATATGTACTCGATGACTATACACGCTAATTGCTTTACCAACAGCTGGAGACATGCTAAATTAAGTTCCCTGCAAAATATTGTGGTCTAGGACCCCTTCAATGTTGAGATATGTTAATTTTCATTTTGATCTGGATCGTCCTATTTATAGATTTGCCAACAGAGGTAGCGTTGACGCAAGGGAAATAACTCCGCGTCTTTGTTTACATCCAAAGTTTTTGAGACTCTAAAACAAGCTGTAATGCATGTATATGGTCCGCGCATGGCGACATATCGTCATTACATGGTCTTATGGTGCGTTTGACATCGATTATGGGCAAACTACACTTTGTAAACACGGGAGCGCGTACATATGCCTTTAATAAAATAGTTATTTGCGAATTAAGCAGCGGAAGACACTCACCGGTTCAACATGTGTATGGTCATTAAACCTCAAAACATTTCAGTAAGTGGTTTAGACAAACACCTCCGACATGTGAGGGTGACTGGTTTGTAGCTGAAGAGTTTTTTTCTAAAGTGTGTTCTAAATACAAATGACGTACTGGTAATGATGTAATGAGTTGTTCTAATCTTGTTCTTGGAACTCTTGCTGTTCCAAGCTTGTTCTTAGCAAGTCTTGGTGACGAGAACAAAGACTATCAATGAAATCTTTAGAAATAACCTCTGACAACGACGACGATGACGACGACGACGACGATAACAACAACAACAACAAATGACATCGACGACGACGACGACAACAACAACAACAACAACAAAAACAACAACACGAGAACAACAACAATCACGACAACGAACATGACAACAACAACACCAACAACTACGACGACAACTACAACGACTGGGTTATGATGACATCACCAATGATTTAAAGGCCGTTAAAAAATCGTTAAATCCTATTTCTTCACTGATTCTTATGAAATTTTAAAGGTAGGTTTGTTGTCCCCAACTTATTTTCACTCCATACTTTTCCAGAAGAAAAACATAATTTTGGCAGTTAAAAACCGTTAAATTTCAATTCTTCACCGATATTTATGAAATTTTGTGGGTAGGTTCGTTGTCCCCAACTGATTTTCACTCTATACTTTTCCAGAAGAAAGACATAATTTTGGCAGTTAAAAAACGTTAAATTTCAATTCTTCACCTATCTTTATGAAATTTAGTGGGTGGGTCCGTTGTCCCAAACTGAATTTTAAGACATACTTTTCCAGACAAAAAACCTTATTTTTGGCAGTTAAAAACCGTTAAATCTCAATTCTTCATCGATATTTATGAAATTTTGTGGGTAGGTTCGTTGTCCCCAACTGATTTTCACTCCATACTTTTCCAGAAGAAAAACATAATTTTGGCAGTTAAAAACCGTTACATTTAAATTGTCACCTATCTTTATGAAATTTAGTGGGTGGGTCCGTTGTCCCAAACTGAATTTCAAGACAAACTATTCCAGTCAAAAAAACTTATTTTTGGCAGTTAAAAACCGTTAAGTCTCAATTCTACACCGATAATTATTTATGACATTTTGTGGGTAGGTTTGTTGTCAGATTTGACATGATGGCAGAATTGAAAGTGTGAGATATCCTGATGTTTCACAATTTATGCTGCATAATTCAGCCCCATAGGCGCTTGAATTTTAGGTGGAGTTGGGTTTTTTTTCAGCCCAAACCAGTAACCCCCACATGGTTTTCATGTCCCTTTCTGAGAGACTTCAAGAAGTTTCAATTTGACGTCATGATTAGCCTGCCGCATTAGCAAGTATGAAAACACGTCATCGATGACACATTTTAAGACAGAGAGAGAGAGAGAGAGAGAGAGAGAGAGAGAGAGAGAGAGAGAGAGAGAGAGAGAGAGAGAGAGAGAGAGAGAGAGAGAGAATCATGTACACACAGATGGACGACTTCGCTTGGGGTATGTACTGCCCGGCAGTACACATCTACTTTATTATTATTATAATTATTATTATTATTATAACGAAACAAGCACAAGATCAAGTGCGCATGGAAAAGATCCTGTAACCCATGTCAGAGTTCGGTGGTTTATAGAAACACGAAAAGACCCAGCGTGCTTCCCCCGAAATCAGCGTATGCTGCCTGAATGGCGGGGTAAAAACGGTCATACACGACTGCAGACCTGTTTACCCTTACGATTTTGGCGTAATTTATTACGATTTTCTGCAAAAAATACGCCATTCCGCTATCCGTGTCAAGACTACGATTTTCATAAATAAAAAAAATTAAAAAAAAATTTTATCTTTTTTTTTTTTTATCAATTCACATGTTTGGCATTGTTTTTTTCAATGGCAAAATGGGGTGAAAAAGCACAGGACTGACCAGAGATCATGTCTGTCTGATGAGACGCTGGAGAGCCTTATTCTAGTGGTGAAGTCTCGCCCTCACTCATTCGGCAAGCGCAAGTACAGTAGAGAAGCGCTTGACACTGAAAAAGGCCTACTACGAGCAAAAGAAAAAGAATCAGTGATGCATGTGCTTTTGATGTGATCTTCTTTGAAATTATGATGACTACAAAAACTGACTGATGTGTTTTGTTTGTGAATGATGGATATATGTGCATGATTGCGTTTCGCAGACACAGTTGTCATGTGCGTTGTAATTAGCGACGAATGCTGGATGATTACTATTTTTGTGCCAGGATTACTATTTTTGGGGCTGAGCATTACTCCAAAACACTTATGGGGGTAAACAGGTCTGCGACTGTAACAATCCACTCGTGCAAACAACATGAGTTAACATGGGAGTTTCAGCCCATGAACGAAAAAGAAAAAGAGAAGTATACTTACGTACCGTCTTTCCCTGGATAAAATGCATTCAGGTCATCAGGAGGGTTGTAAACCCATATATCTAGTCTTGTTGTCAGCCACAACATGAATTCCTCAAAATAATAAGTAGGAATCACAAAACAGATAGACTGCAAACCTTCCAAAATATAGTTCTATCAAAATTTGACCATTCTTGTTTATTTGATTTTGAGATAAAAAAAAAAGTATTATTGTATTGTATTGTGTTGTATAGAAGTTTGAGTAAGATAGTAATAAATAATAATAATACGAGAATTTATAACGCGCACATATCTCACCACAAGGCGACACAAGGCGCACTCATACACAATATTTCGCATTAACAACTCAAGCATACTCATATACACTTCGGAGTTGTCAAGCGCAAAGAGCATAATTGTAAAGTTATGATGTTGCGCTATATAAATGCTCATTTATTATTATTATTATTATTATTATTATTATTATTATTATTATTATACACTTAAAGGCATATGTACGCGCTCCCGTGTTTACAAAGTGTAGTTTGCCCATAATCGATGTCAAACGCACCATAAGACCATGTAATGACGATATGTCGCCATGCGCGGACCATATACATGCATTACAGCTTGTTTTTGAGTCTCAAAAACTTTGGATGTAAACAAAGACGCGGAGTTATTTCCCTTGCGTCAACGCTACCTCTGTTGGCAAATCTATAAATAGGACGATCCAGATCAAAATGAAAATTAACATATCTCAACATTGAGGGGGTCCTAGACCACAATATTTTGCAGGGAACTTAATTTAGCATGTCTCCAGCTGTTGGTAAAGCAATTAGCGTGTATAGTCATCGAGTACATATGGCTTTAAGATGTGTGGAAGCAATATGTATAAAGTGCCACAGTTATCCCCACCTGTCCTGTGTTCAGCTAAACCTGGTGTGTGACCGAAAGCAGTATCGCTCTCATTCTACCATGATGATATTCCCTGGCAAGTTTCTCGGAGCTTTTTTGAACAGCATTGGGGGTGACTAGTAAGTATAGTAGTACTAGTAAGTATGAACTTTGTATCCATAGTTCTGCAGGTAACCGATTATTCCTATTTGTTTACACTCCACACACGTTATAATTTATTGGTAAAAAATTAAAATTCAGTTTGTCATTTACGAACAACACAAAACACTTTATCAACATTGTACCAACAGCTGAATAAAAAGCATAACTATATGGACGTTGTCACAATCCTCGTCATGATCCGTTCTAACTTCAATGACGAATTCGAACGATACCGATTAGGCCAAAAAAAAAAATAGGTCTGTTTACGGTAACATAGGCCAAAAAAATAGGGTCGGTAGGTCGGGATTGTTTTTTTTTTTTTTTTTTTTTTTTTTTTCTCCAAAAAACCATATTTTTACGTTATTTTGCCCAAAAAACAAGATTTTTTTATTTTTTTTCCCCAAATACCAAAAAAAAGTCTAGGGTCGCACGAAAAAACTAGGGTCGGTCGGGTTACCGTAAACAGACCTATTTTTTTTTTTGGCCTTAATGCACAGCCTGGCGGTGGCCGCACGGGTAATGTTGGGGCGGGGATGTAGCTCAGTTGGTAGCGCGCTGGATTTGTATTCAGTTGGCCGCTGTCAGCGTGAGTTCGATCCCAGGTTCGGCGGAAATTTATTTCACAGAGTCAACTTTGTGTGCAGACTCTCTTCGGTGTCCGAACCTCCCCCCGTGTACACTACATTGGGTGTGCACGTTGAAGATCCCACGATTGACAAAAGGGTCTTTCCTGGCAAAATTGCTTAGGCACAGTTAATAATTGTCTACTTATACCCGTGTGACTTGGAATAATAGGCCGTGAAAGGTAAATATGCGCCGAAATGGCTGCAATCTACTGGCCGTATAAAATTTCATCTCACACGGCATCACTGCAGAGCGCCTAGAACTGTACCCACGGAATATGCGCGATATAAGACTCATTGATTGATTGATTGATTGATTGATTGATGTTCTACTACTGATATGACTAAGTCACACAAATAATTTGACTCTTTTTTTCTTCTTTTTTTTTTTTGGAGGGGGGGGGGGGGGGGGGCGTCACTATTTCCATTATGACGTCTTAATATCTTATTTTGAAAGAGAGGGTGAAGAATGTTTTCTTTGGTCGACGTCGTGTCTCATTCATGTTTTGAGAGTTTTGGTCGACGTCGTGTCTCATTCATTTTTTTGACAGTTTTGGTCGACGTCGCATGTACCTGATCATGGTGCTTGGCATGACGGCTACGGGAGTCGGTCTGATGTTCGTGCCCAACATTCTCACCCTCATGGTGCTCAGGTTTCTGATGGGTGCCACCACCACCGGCGCCTATCTGCCTGCATACGTCATTCGTACGTCATGGATTTATTACCTCGTTCGATTTGTTAGGTGTAGTGTTAAAATCTAAAGTGACTCGTTTTGTAGCCGAAAAGAGCCTATTGGGTTCATCTGTCTGTTACGTCATGCCCACGTCATTGCTCGGCAACGTCTTTGAATTTATTGCCCCTTGTGAAATTCTGTTGTCCGAATGTCTGCATTGTTCATTGTCATGTCATTGTATTGATTAGAATCTTAAACAGAATGAGCTAGAGCGATGTTAAGATATCAAATAACCAAAGGGAAATAAATAGAGAATACTACATGGCTTGCTGGGTCGTACAATATTTACACGAGTTGTTTTTTTAAATATTGAACTGCGAGCGAAAGCGAGCTGTTCACTATTTGAAAAAGCAACGAGTGTAAATCTGGTACGAAACAGCAAGCCATGTAGTATTCTGTTTATCCTACATACTGTACTTACGTGTATTTTACTGAAAATGTCCTGCAGTCGAGGCAGCTAAATTGAAGACGCTTGTTTTGGAACCTCGATCTCTTCTAAAGCCTCGTGCAATCTATTACGTCAAAGCAAAGAAACGTCACTCTGAAAGTGTGGCGTGACGTGTTAGTTCTAAAGATTCATGGAGGGTAATTAGCGAGCGCAAATTTTGTTTCTATAATGACGTTTGTCTCGGTGACTTTGGCACCATATGCAGTGGAAAAACAGGTCCCTGCCAGACTTGCTTGACATGACCTCATTTACATGATATACACACGTGTGATTTGAACGATTATTATCTCACGTACGGGTGTCTCTCTCACGTATGTAGGATAATCGCTCTTTATGCACACGACACGTGTAATAGAGTAAGCGAGAGTTGTACGGAACCTTTTCTCCTGGCACCCGAGAGAATAACAATTAAGCATTGAAATGAACAAGCGACTTTTATCCTCTGAGTCATTGTATTGGTTAGTGTTACAGATTATGGTGCCTGTCTGCTTGGCAGGATTACGTCCATTAGTTTTTGAAAGTACCTCTTAGTCTAAAATCTACAGTGGTCCGTTCTTTGGTACTGCTATAACAACTGATGAAATAAAATAAATGGACACTGTAGTCAGTTGTCTTATCTTGTCTTGTCCAGTCTTACCTTGTCCTGTCCTGTTATTTCCTGTCTTGTCTTGTCTTGTCTTGTCTTGTCTTGTCTTGTCTTGTCTTGTCTTGTTTTGCGTTGCTTAGCAATGCCTTTCCATGTCCTGTCTTGCCTTGTATTGCCTTGCCTTTCCTTGGCTTGACGTGTCTTGTCTTGTCTGTGTTGTGTCTTGTCTTGTCATGTCGTACAGCGTTGGAGATGCAAGGCCCCTCGTACCGGCGCATGACAGGAACGTTGCTGACAACGATGGGCACCATCATGACACTGCTTGGCGGCCTCTGTGCCTTCCTGCTGCGGGACTGGCGATCCTACCAGGCCTGCTTGCTGTCCCCCTTCACCGTCATCCTTGTTGGATACTTGTGAGTGCAAAATAAACACACAATCGTGCAGGGAAGTAAACAACCAGACAAATACAATAAAGTTAAAATGAAGTAGAAGTATACAACGCCAAAGAACTGTAACCCCCAGCGAAGGACAAATCTCTCTCTCTCTCTCTCTCTCTCTCTCTCTCTCTCTCTCTCTCTCTCTCTCTCTCTCTCTCTCTCTCTCTCTCTCTCTCTCTCTCTCTCTCTCTCTCTACAATGATGAGTTTAAACATAGGCACGGAGGAATTTGTGTCGAGAGGCAAAAATGGAACAA
This sequence comes from Littorina saxatilis, assembly GCF_037325665.1. NCBI lineage: Eukaryota > Metazoa > Mollusca > Gastropoda > Littorinimorpha > Littorinidae > Littorina > Littorina saxatilis. Next base: position 64,097,541 of record NC_090247.1, read on the forward strand.
TGGAAATCCTTAGAACGCTGAAAAAGTGTGGTATTTCCTCATGCGAAGTGTTTTTCAAACTGTTTGATGCTCAAATTGTTCCTTCACTGCTCTATGCTTCTGAACTTTGGGGTCACAGCGAAAATAAACAGATCGAAAGGGTGCACCTTTACGCGTGCAAGCTTTTTATGAATGTACCAACCATGACACCTAACGACATGATTTACAGTGAACTTGGCCGTTATCCACTTCACATTGAGTCCGCTGCAAAGTGCATTCAATATTGGTTCCGCTTACTTAAGCAGCCGGACGTTCGATTTTCTAAGATGGCATACTTGTCCCTATTGAATATGCATGAAAGGGGTCATGACAACTGGGTCACACGTGTTAAGTCTTTGTTGTGTGAGCTTGGTTTTGGCCTTGTGTGGCAATTTGGAAGCGTGGCAGATGAGAGACTATTCCTGCGCACCTTCAAAGAACGATTAAGTGAAAACTTTTGTCTGAAATGGCTCAACCATACGTCACAAAGTCCTCGCTTTGAACTTTACCACAGTCACAAAAGTCTGATCGGACGAGAACATTATTTAGACTTTATAAAAGTGAATATCTACAGGACAGCTCTCAGCAGGTTCAGACTTGGCGTCTCTCCATTCAGTGCACACAGGCAACGTTTTTCGCATTCGGAAGCAAGCCGGCTATGCCCTTTTTGTACAAATAAAACTGAGGATGAAATGCATGTTGTCTTTGTGTGCCCAGTGTATCAGGCTATTAGAACCAGATATATTGGCATACCGGTTGACTCTCCATGCGAACTCCAACTGTGTGAACTGTTGAAAGGTAGCGACGAAACAAAAGCCGTAAGTTTTGCTAAATATCTATTCCTGGCTTGGAAAGCGAGGCAGAAGAGACTTGATGTTTGATTCGTGACATGGAAAATGTACCCCTCGGTATTACCGTTACCAGAAAGTTTTCATGGTTGATACACTGTTTGCTACGATGTTATATCTATATTGTGAGGTGACTATATTAGCAAGCAACTGCCAAAAATATTTAACACCATGTATCTACATTTGATTCGATTACGTGAAATGCTGATTTTGTACATTTTCTCTTTTTTTTTACCATTGTAAAAACCAAATCACTGGTTACACAATTAAACAATCCAATCCAATCCAATCTCTCTCTCTCTCTCTCTCTCTCTCTCTCTCTCGTTCTCTCTCGCTCTCTCTCTCTCTGTCTGTCTGTCTGTCTCTCTCTCGCTCTCTTTCTCTCTCTCTCTCTCTCTTCGTCTGTCTGTCTCTCTCTCTCTCTTCGTCTGTCTCTCTCTCTGTCTCTCTCTCTGTCTCTCTCTCTCTGTCTGTCTGTCTCTCTCTCTTTCTCGGGCTCTCTCTCTCTGTCTCTCTGTCCGTCTCTGTCTCTCTGTCTCCCTCTCTCTCTCTCCCTCTGTCTCTCTCTCTGTCTCTGTCTCTCTCTCTCTGTCTGTCTGTCTCTCTCTCTGTTTAAGAGACAGTCACGTTCACACATCATTCGTGAATGAAATGTCTTGTTCGATTGTTATTTTGTTGAACATTGTGTACTAGTGTTAACGGATGTGTAGCTGATCGGAGCAACTTTATTCCCAAATGAAAGGTATAACTATGTCAATGTAATTTTGTAATTTTTGAGTTCTCCTTATATAATTCCTTAAATGCACATTGTGTTGCATTCCATACAATGTATTTCTGTATTTTATATGATTGAATTTATATTTGTAATGTGCGTCTGTCTTTATGTGTTGTATAAAGGACAGGTTGGAAGAATAGGCTTTGCCTAAAACCTTTATCCTTTTGTAATAAAGTTCTGAGTCTGAGTCTGAGTCTGAGTCTCTCTTTCTCGCGCGCGCACGCACACTGTTTAAAGGGAATATATCAAACAAGACAACTGTCTCAAATCGCCCCAAGACCAGGTTGGGGGTTGTAATTATGTGACCACACACCAGGAATACCTTAAAATAAACGTTTTAGCGCTGAGTTACTAAAATTGAAACGGCTGTGTTTTGAGTACGAATTCCAGACTAATTGTCATCGCGACGCCTCTTTGTGCGAGTCATACTTTTCTTCCTGCCTTTCGACCCTGGCTTTTTCATGCGCTATTCCTAGAGATACAGATTTGAGCCCAGAGCTATGCAGTTCGTTTTGGGGAGTTGAATAGTTGACAACACATAAGAGGAAGGTCTTAGAATAACTGTTTTAGCGTTCTATTTTTTTAAATCTGAATTCTGAGTTTGGTAGTCATTGCAGACCCAAATATTCTCCAACTGACATTGTATTTGTTTTTGTTATGCGAAGCGTTTTAGCCGTGTATGGCACGAAACTTGCATGCGTTAACTAGACTGTAGGTTTGACTTCCTCAATCCAACGATCTCAATCTGTTTTGACGAATGGGTATCTATGAAATCTGAATAAATAATGATGACGACCGGAAGTCCTGACTCCTGACAGGAGAGATGGGCGAAGTAAACCGCCTGCTGATTAAAATTCATTTTATTATTAGGCATAGTTTCGAAGCAGTGTTGAGCGAATAATTGAAGGTGTTTCTGTATTACAGTACAGCGAATGCCCCTTGAACTAGTTATGGTCCAAATCGTCACAAAACTTCCCAAAATAGCGCCTTCGGTATAATTTTTTTTTTCTCGTCTTTACACCTGTTCGTTGTCCCGTTGTGCTCTCACACCTGCACTTACTGCTCCATCCACATCTGAATTTCGTTCCGTTGCCAGACTTGTCGATTTTACAGACGCTCCAGGGGGGGCGGGGGGGGGGGGGGATGTCGGGTCGCTGCGGTAGGCCACCTTTAGAAGATGACACTGCACTTCTGCTGAGTCACTTCGACGGTGTTCAGTAGTGGGTCTGTCCCGAGCTAACGGACGCAGCCCACTACCTACTATGCCCCCTACTAACGACATTGACTGTTAAGTCGCGGAGCCAGACTGAGTGAGCGTCCCCTCCAGAGAGCAGACCGCCACCACGTCCCTCCGTCGACCCCCCAGAACGTCACACGTTGAAGACTGACAGCAGAACTACTATTCAGGGAAGGATCGAACAGGAACACTGAGACCAAGGCCACCATGAGAACTCCGGGGATGAAGGGCCACAGGTATAATTACTTTTAGCTTAAATGCTGAGGGTGTATCAACTGCCGGAGCCTTTGATCTCGATGTCCTTCTTCCTTTCAGTTTTATCCCAGAATCCCCAAGGTGGCTTGTCTCAAAGGGGCGGCTGGACGAAGCTCAGAAGATTATCGATGCAATGGCAAAAACAAATGGCGTCTCCGTAGCACCGAAACTTTCAAGCGCCATGTTCGAAAAGGTGGACAACTCCCAGAACAGCGGCGCAAAGGTTACGCCCCTTCAACTGTTTCGAATTCCGAGACTCTTGATTCGTTACAGCCTTCTTTATTTGAGCTGGTAAGCTAAAGTTACTGGTGTTGTTGTTGTTGTTGTTGTTGTTGTTGTTGTTGTTGTTGTTGTTGTTGTTGTTGTTGTTGTTGTTGAGATTATTTTCAGTTGCAAATCAGTGTGCCGTAAGCTATACTGACAATTCTTTTTTTCAGGATTCTAAACGTCATGTTCAATCAAAGCTTGAGCTTCGACATGTCTGAGATTGTCAGGATCCTGATACTTTTGTGCAAATAGGGCCATTTAGGACTCTGGTTCATATAGGATATATGTCATTCAATCCCTGGATTGTAAACCAGGAGCAGGGTAGCCATGTGCGATTGAGGCTTGAGCTACTGGGGGATATTTCATTATATTAAATCCTTGGGTTATTACCAAGAGTCAGATAGCTATGTGCGATTGAGGCTTGAGCTACTAAGGGATATTTCATTATAAAATTATTAAATCCTTGGGTTATTACCAAGAGTCAGATAGCTATGTGCGATTGAGGCTTGAGCTACTAAGGGATATTTCATTATATTAAATCCTTGGGTCATTACCAAGAGTCAGATAGCCATGTGCGATTGAGGCTTAAGCTACTGGGGGATATTTCATTATATTAAATCCTTGGGTTATTACCAAGAGTCAGATAGCCATGTGACATTAAGGCTTGAGCTAATAATAATAATAATTGTCAGTAAGTACTGGTGTCACATGACTGATGTGAAACTGTTGATTGGCTCATGGTCCATTTTGGAAGTCAATAGACTGTCCTACTGTATATGTAGCAGACGACAGCGCGTCAGTTCAGTACTGAAATGAACGGTTTTCGCATATTTCAAGACAACTACGGTGTAAATAGAACACGCGAAGGCTTTAAAACAGTCTTACCACACTCTAAATTTTATAACACTTTGAGAACACTGAAAGTGTTTAGGGTGAACACTTAAAGTGTTAGGGTGAACACATTTTTACACTTTTGGAACACAGAAAGTGTTCTCAATGTGTTATCCTGAAGCATCCTCTGCTACCTGAACACTTTTGGAACACATGGTAAACACTTTTTTGCACAGTGGAACACCAGGTGAACACACGTGTTCAACAAGTGTTCCACAAGTGTTCCACTTCGTCTTTTAGTCATGCTCCGAATAAAATAATACATTAAAAATATTTGGGCCATGAGCAGATTCGAACCCGAGACCTACGCCTTGCCATGTCAGCGCTCTACCGATTGAGCTACGGAGACTCGTCGGGATCTAGCGTCGCTTAGAGTATATAATTTTTATACCCCCTAGACCGCTGCGGGACGTTTTTTTTGTTTTTGTTTTTAATAGTGTTGTGCTTATATTTTTTCATCAAACATTTACTTCATCTGAGACATCTAATAAGCGGTAAGTATTAGCATTTTTATTTTTACAATTTAATAATGTTACTAATTGTCCCATCATGCTTCAGCTGGACCAAAAAAGAACGTTGACACTTTTAGATCTGTGGACCTGTCTGCGTTGTCGCTGCGTTGATTTGGCTCAGGATTTCCGATTGTTATCTGTAAGTTGCTTGCTGAGATTTTGTATTAATTCATCTAAGCTTAGTCACTCGTATTTTTGTTGTAACATGTTCCTGTTACTTGTATCTGTGGACGTTTGAAGACAATTTCTCTAATTTTGCTGTCGCAACGGTTTCAGCTGATCAGTGGACCTTTTACATTAGGCCAAAAAAAAAATAGGTCTGTTTACGGTAACCCGACCGACCCTAGTTTTTTCGCGCGACCCTAGACTTTTTTTTTGGCATTTGGGGAAAAAAAAAAATAAAAAAAAAAAATCCTTGTTTTTTTGGCAAAATAACGTAAAAATATGGTTTTTTGGAAAAAAAAAATAAAAAAAAAAATAAAAAAATCCCGACCTACCGACCCTATTTTTTTGGCCTATGTTACCGTAAACAGACCTATTTTTTTTTTTGGCCTTAGACGTTCTGCGTTGGTAAATAAACTCTATTTCAATTTGATGTTGATTTTTTATTCTGGTTGATGTGCTTGGTTTTGTGTTATTGTTATACTTGTATGTCCAGGGGTTCCTTATAATTATAATGGTGGTCCAGTGAACGATACCTTCCCGGCTTCCGCCTGTGGTCAGAGCAATACATTTGCAGATTTTTGGATTCTTCTTCTTCCTTTGGTTAGATCATAGATGTACGATCTGCACGCTAGATAAAGTGAAGCGGTAGGCTAAAAACAGCATACATTAATGAACAACATTCATCATAATAGTGGCCAGGTTGATTGTGTGCGCAATTTAGAATAATTCTATGCATGCTTGGTTGTATTTGATTTCACAGATCTATCACACTTTCAGGGAACTGGGAAGCCGTTTGAGCTGATGTGCCCATGTGGCGAATCGATGTGGGCGTAACCTGCGCACATTTCTTCTGAATTGCACTGAGGATGAACAGGAGGCACTGACGGCAACCCAGACGTGTTTACCAAGGTACGCATGTCCTGCATTTGCATATAGTGTGTAGTTTTGCAGAGAAATATTGACTTTCAAATTGATCTGATAAGTTTTGTTTGTTTGTTTGCTTAACGCCCAGCCGACTACGAAGGGCCATATCAGGGCGGTGCTGCTTTGACATTTAACGTGCGCCACACACAAGACAGAAGTCGCAGCACAGGCTTCATGTCTCACCTAGTCACATTATTCTGACACCAGACCAACCAGTCCTAGCACTAACCCCAGACGCCAGGCGGAGCAGCCACTAGATTGCCAATTTTAAAGTTTTAGGTATGACCCGGCCGGGGTTCGAAGCCACGACCTCCCGATCATCGGGCGGACGCCTTACCACTAGGCCAACTGTGCCGGTGTAACACGAGAAAATTACTCCCACGAGATTTTTACTCCGGAGTAAACATTTCGTACGAAAAAGTTACTCCCTTTACGAAAAAAGCACTCCCCCATTGCACGAGAAAATTACTCCCCAAGACAGGTGAGTTCCGAGTAAACATTTCGTACAAAAATGTTACTCCCCTGACGAATAAATAACGAATAAATTACTTCACCCCAACACGAGCAATTTAACCTCCGGCATGCCAGGTGTACGAAATTTGTACTCCCTTGTCCTCTGTTAGTCTTGGTGGTGGAAGGGGTGGAAGGAGGGTAGCGCGACATTCGTTTGCGCGAGATCACTTATTGGCATTATCCCTTCGCCCGCATCCCATTTTTGCGCACGAGATATTTACTGGAAGTAAAAAAAATGGGGAGTAAAAATTTCGTGGAGGGAGTAATTTTTTCGTGCCTTAGGGAGTTCTTTTCTCGTACGAAAAGTGTACTCGGAGTAAGAATTTCGTACGAAATATTTACTCCGGAGTAAATTTTTTGTGGAGTAAAAATTTCGTGTTACACCGGCGGTTGCGGAATCATTGATTATACTTTTTGACTCACATGCGAAGCAAAAGTGAGTCTATGTACTCACCCGAGTCGTCCGTCCGTCCGTCCGGACGTCCGTCCGGACGTCCGGACGTCCGGACGTCCGGACGTCCGGAAAACTTTAACGTTGGATATTTCTTGGACACTATTCAGTCTATCAGTACCAAATTTGGCAAGATGGTGTATGATGACAAGGCCCCAAAAAACATACATAGCATCTTGACCTTGCTTCAAGGTCAAGGTCGCAGGGGCCATAAATGTTGCCTAAAAAACAGCTATTTTTCACATTTTTGACTCACATGCGAAGCAAAAGTGAGTCTATGTACTCACCCGAGTCGTCCGTCCGTCCGTCCGTCCGTCCGTCCGTCCGGACGTCCGTCCGTCCGTCCGTCCGGAAAACTTTAACGTTGGATATTTCTTGGACACTATTCAGTCTATCAGTACCAAATTTGGCAAGATGGTGTATGATGACAAGGCCCCAAAAAACATACGTAGCATCTTGACCTTGCTTCAAGGTCAAGGTCGCAGGGGCCATAAATGTTGTCTAAAAAACAGCTATTTTTCCCATTTTTCCCATTTTCTCTGAAGTTTTTGAGATTGAATACCTCACCTATATATGATATATAGGGCAAAGTAAGCCCCATCTTTTGATACCAGTTTGGTTTACCTTGCTTCAAGGTCAAGGTCACAGGAGCTCTTCAAAGTTGGATTGTATACATATTTTGAAGTGACCTTGACCCTGAACTATGGAAGATAACTGTTTCAAACTTAAAAATTATGTGGGGCACATGTTATGCTTTCATCATGAGACACATTTGGTCACATATGATCAAGGTCAAGGTCACTTTGACCCTTATGAAATGTGACCAAAATAAGGTAGTGAACCACTAAAAGTGACCATATCTCATGGTAGAAAGAGCCAATAAGCACCATTGTACTTCCTATGTCTTGAATTAACAGCTTTGTGTTGCATGACCTTGGATGACCTTGACCTTGGGTCAAGGTCACATGTATTTTGGAAGGAAAAATGTGTAAAGCATGTGAGTCGTATGGGCTTTGCCCTTCTTGTTCCCATTTTCTCTGAAGTTTTTGAGATTGAATACCTCACCTACATATGATATATAGGGCAAAGTAAGCCCCATCTTTTGATACCAGTTTGGTTTACCTTGCTTCAAGGTCAAGGTCACAGGAGCTCTTCAAAGTTGGATTGTATACATATTTTGAAGTGACCTTGACCCTGAACTATGGAAGATAACCGTTTCAAACTTAAAAATTATGTGGGGCACATGTTATGCTTTCATCATGAGACACATTTGGTCACATATGATCAAGGTCAAGGTCACTTTGACCCTTATGAAATGTGACCAAAATAAGGTAGTGAACCACTAAAAGTGACCATATCTCATGGTAGAAAGAGCCAATAAGCACCATTGTACTTCCTATGTCTTGAATTAACAGCTTTGTGTTGCATGACCTTGGATGACCTTGACCTTGGGTCAAGGTCACATGCATTTTGGTAGGAAAAATGTGTAAAGCAGTTCTTAGTGTATGATGTTATTGCTAGGTTTAGTTACCCTAAAGGTCGAGGTCAAGCATGTGAGTCGTATGGGCTTTGCCCTTCTTGTTTCTGAAATACTCTGTTTCAAAATTAATATCTCCGTGCAAAACACACCAGACAGTCGCCAAACTCATATGTGGACACACACACACACACACACACACACACACACACACAGCCAGTCCCCTCTCCTTCCACATTTGACAGAAATATAAATGTTGATACACAGTTTCACAATAAACAAAAGTATGAGAATGAGAACACTTGTCAGTGTTGCTACGATGTGGAACTTCAGTAAAATAGTGTTTGATTTCTTAACATGCATCTTGTGTGTGCAGGAACCACACTGCTTGGCTGAGGCCGTTCACTTTCTGGAGATGGAGCTAACAGTAATGCGACGAAACCTTGTGGATGCACTTCATGTAAGTTTAAGCTTTCTGTGGGATACAGCGCAGTTACATTTTGAGAATGCTGCCTTATTTTGCAGTCTTCTCCTTAAAAGGTGGAAAAAAATATACATATTTTTAAGTTCAGTGAGTGCTGAGGCCTGCAATGATAAAATGTTTTCCTGAACTAAGTCTACTCAAAATTTCCATTCGTTATGGTAGAGTAGTGCCGTAAACACTGAGGCCAGCTTTAGTCAAATCATGGCCAACAGACAACACGCTGCTGATCCGCTTGGATCTGCCATTGCCGCTAACAGTGTATGCAGGGTGCATTCAATATGACACCCTTTTCTTTTGAAAATATTCTCATCGGAGTTTATGATTGGTTTTGACAGTGATCGCTGGCCTCCAATGGTCGCTGACAAGGTGTTTTCCTTCGGTTCACGTAGGTTTAGCTTGAGATCACGTGAGTTAAAAGCGATCCGTTTGTAAGTTTTGGTTAGTTTGATCTAAATAATGAAATATTTTAGAAAATTATGATAGAAATTAGAATGCATTTTATATTAAAGAATGCATTCCATATCATAGAACACATTCTATATATATTTATAGAATGCATTCTATAAAATAAAAAACATTGTATAATATAGAATGCATTCAATCATACTTGTCATTTGCCCAGAAATGTATTCTATTATAGAATGCATTCTATAACGTCCAACAATGCATTCTTATGATAGAATGCATTCTTATGATAGAATAGAATGCATTCCATAAAGCGCCACAAAACTTCTACAGGCCAGCTCGGTATGGTCCCTGCTTCGAAAGCAGATCTACAAACACTCTCACACACAGCTCTCTCTGTCTCTCTGTCTCTGTCTCTGTCTCTCTGTCTCTGTCTCTCTCTCTCTGTCTCTCTCTCTCTGTCTCTCTCTTTGTCTCTTTGTCTCTCTCTCCGTCTCTCTCTCTGTCTCTGTCTCTCTCTCTGTCTCTCTCTCTATCTCTCTCTCTCTCTCTCTCTCTCTCTCTCTCTCTCTCTCTCTCTCTCTCTCTCTCTCTCTCTGTGCGTGTGTGTGGCTGTGTGTGTGTGTGTAGTTCTGCTTTTCTTTGCGGGACTGGCCTGTTGTAGTTTCGGGACATTATGCATATAAATTATAATGCATTTCAGGACGTTAAAGAACGCATTCTATCATAAAAAGCATTTTGGTATTTTGTGTAAATAGAATGCATTTTATCATAGTAGGCAGTTCGGGACGTTATAGAATGCATTCTATAATATAGAATACATTACATAATAAATTATTTCCTTATAATTCATTATTTAGATCAAACCAACAAAACTTAGGTAGTTTCTTTACAAACGGATTACTAGAGGGTGCATTCAATATGACACCCTTTTCTTTGAACTAAAACTCATCGGAGTTCACGATTAATTGCGACAGTGATCTTTGGCTTCCAGTGATTGTTGACAAGGTGTTTTCCCTGGGTTCACATAGGTTAAGAACGAGTTAAGGAAAACGGGCGTGCTCAAGGCCTCACCACATTAGCAGTACGGTTTACTGCTTACCTTATACAGTGGTCGCCGGTTAATATGACCGCGGTTAATATGACCAGCCGCGTATTATGACCAATTTTACCCGGTCCGGAATTGTCCTTCTTTGTTATGTATTAGAAAAAGCCGCTTAATATGACCACAACGCCGCTTAATATGGCCACATTGTTTCGAGAAAATGGCAACAAGTTCACATCTTTTTCAGTTTGAAATCACTCGGGGGGGAAAAATACATTCGATTTTTTGAAAAAGGCAAAAAGGTGTGCGATATTTTCTTTCTTTTTCGTGAATGAAACTAAAGTGATCAGTGATCAGTGCTCAGTGATCTTCAATGTCGCGATCATTATTCTCTCTCTTTTTTCCCCCGAGACTGAGCGTCATAAAAAAGGCAAAAAAGCGTGCGATCTTTTCATTATTTCCCGTGAATAAATCTAAAGTGATCACGAACATTATTCTCTCTCTTTTTGGCAAACAGAGCACGAGCCAACCAATCTTTCAGTCTGATTCAAGAGGAAACAATGTCGAAACGAAAACGCCAAGATCGGACAGCCGAGGAAAAGCTAGAACTTATTGACAAATTTAAAGCTCTACCATCCTGTAGTATGCGTGAGAGTGCTGCACAGTTGGGCTTCAACAGAGGATTTTTGACAAACATTCTCAAGAATGAAGACAGCGTGAGGAAGGAGTGCGCAACGCAGGATTCACCGCAACGAAAGCGCCTACGACATGGAAAAGACAAAGATGTGGAAGAGACCGAGACAGAACCTGAAAGTGATGACGAAGAGGAACCCCCACCCCCAACAGCTCCTGAAATGAGAGCGCTCATGGAGAAACTGAGGTCTGGACTTCAAAGTCGCGGCTACAACATGGAGAAGTTTGGAGCCTTTGACAATGGAGTGAAGGATCTCCTCTGGTCTAGCACCAACACACAGACCAACATCCGTGATTTTTTCCAGGCCCCTAAGTGAACATTTGGACGTGTATATGCCGTTTCTTCCATTTACTTTTCATTCCATTTCAATTTCTTTTCAACGGACGTCATCTATAATGGCTACAATGTACAGTACACATACTTAATTTTGTGTTTGTTGCCAACAAGTTACATTTTCTTACAATTATTAATTTTTAAAAAAAGTTTCGTTTTGCGAATTTGTTTAAGTCGTTTTCTCTAACATCGGTTAATATGACCAGCCGCTTATTATGACCATTTTATCCCGGTCCCAAAGTGGTCATATTAACCGGCGACCACTGTATATAAACAATTTGTAGAGTGCCATTTTCCAGAGTGGCCACGCGCTAATGAAATCCTCGCGAAAGACCTATTTTAATTCTACTTTTTGTTCTTAGGGACAGACTCCTGCTTCAAGAGGGATTACTTTTTACATTCAGTCGTGTGTGCATGTGCGTGCATGCGAGTGTCATTGTGTGTTGGGAAGGTGAGAGCGAATTGGACGTGACGTATTTGTTCTCTGTTATGTGACCTATGCCCGTTCTGGAATAAAAAAAAGTTTACCTGTAACTGCGATTGTTGGAGATCTGCTGACAGCAAGAAGTCCACTATTAGTTAAGATTTACACTTCAGTGTTATCAATTAAGTACAAACGTTTAACACAAACCTGTTAAGAGTTGGAAATGCATCATGTTCTAAAACTCACTTTTATTTCGAACAGGATGTTCCGGACAGCGAGTTGAAAACTAAACCAAAGACCAAGGGCCTGGAATCCTCCCAACTCTGAAGGGTGTTTTTGTTATCGGACTTTCGTGTGTGAACTTTCAAGATGGGGTTTACCACAGCTCCGTTCATATTATTTAATAGCAACATATACCGAGCAACAAAAGAAACGCGAAAAAATTCTGCAATGTTTGATTGACAAAATCTCGAACAATTATGGAGTTAGAATTATCAAACCACAACATTTTGATGAAGGCATGTTTGACACAGCTGTTGCGTGAGTATTTTGATGCTGCGATTGTTTCAACACACGGGACAAAACGAAGTTTTGGAGGTCTCGCTCAGTCAGCCTTCATCGCGTTCTCTGGCCACTGATCGGACACTGGTTGCTTCCAGTGATGTTCCTGGTATTGTCACCGGCTGAATTGAATCGATGTCGAAGACGCTGTGGAAGGAATTTGCGATCTTGTCTTATTGGGGTAATGCGAAAAAATCTACCGCGTTGCATAACTGCAGTGCTTCCAATGTCACCAGAACATTGCAGAAGGAGATAAACTGTTGACACATGCACGTTTAAAGCACATGCCAGCGCTTCTGGATCACCCCCAGTTTTAAATCGACCTGGCATTTTGGTGGTGTCAATCGTGGCATCCTGGCTGTTTCAAAAGTGAGACTGGCAGCAAGCGTGCCATGGTCTCTTTTGGTTGCTAATGCATTAGTGAACACATCTCACACAAAAGATTTCTCCTGCTCTACTTGCACGTGCTGCGAGCGCGCATTATGTGTTTTACGATAAACCTGCTTGTCCCGTGTGTTAAAACAGTCACAGCATCAAAATAATCACACTAAAGCAAGGTCAAACATGCCTTCATCAAACTTTTGTTTAATTCTAACTCTATAATTGGTGAAGATTTTGTCAATCAAACAATGACGAATTTTGTTGCTCGGTATATTATGTGTTCAACAATTCCTACCCCAGACCCGTTTGTTCTGCGACTGCTGCAGACATTTCCTTTTGTCAATTAAAAATGCTTCTTTGCTCACAAAATTTGATTTTAATGTCTTTCTGAATTGTATGACAGTGCAGGATGAAAGTGTTCCAAAAGTGTTCTAAAAGTGTTCCAAAAGTGTTCCAAAAGTGTTCTAAAAGTGTTCCAAAAGTGTTCTAAAAGTGTTCCAAAAGTGTTCTAAAAGTGTTCCAAAAGTGTTCCAAAAGTGTTCTAAAAGTGTTGACCTGAACACTTTTATGTGTTCAGAAGTGGTTACAGCGGGGTGAACACTTAAAAGTGTTCAGATGTGAACACTTTTGGAACACTTTTGGAACACTTTTTTGTGTATAGAACACTTTTTGTGTTCCAAAAGTGTTCCAAAAGTGTTCTACTAAAAGGGTGTTCAGAAGTGGTTACAGAAAGGGTGTTCAGGAGTGGAACACTTTTGTTTAGAGTGCATGTAATCATAGCAGCAACCTCCCAGATGAATGTAGGTACATCGCGAGAAATAACCTGCCAATTTTATATTTTGCGAATGAGCGACCCAACGTGTGACTTTGATACCAGGGGACGTCACTCGGTTGCTTGGGGGTCGTTTATGTTTTGGGAGCATAGAACATTACGGAACATGTTTTTTTTCCAATAATTACCTGAATACTAAAGTAAAACTGAATGCTCACGGGTACATTTAGCATAACTGTAACTCATACTGTTAGTTGCTAATCTATAAAACGGTGCTGAGGGTAATCAAATCGTAAAATGCATGGTCGGCGATTAAACCATCAATACCACACGCCCGCAGAAAAATGCGCCTTGTCAAACGTTCTAATCTACTGTTGTTACTGACAACATCGTTATTAAAGCAATCACAGTGCGCTAAAAGATTTATAGAGCAAATCTTGAAAATAATTATTGAGCTCAGCGCTAGGCGCTTCGTTCAATAATTAATTTTCTCGATTTGCTCTATAAATCTCTCAGCGCACTGTGATGTCTCAATAACTTAAATAATAAAACATTCTTCTATATAGCGCTGTTCACCGCCATAGAACAGTCTCATGACGCTTTACAAAAACATTGGTTATTAAAATTCAACATTTTACATACAAAAAGTGTCCTCGTAAGAAAGCTACTAGGGGATATGTCATTAATTTGAATCCTTGGGTTGTTACGAACGGATAGGTTGAATCCCTGTTTGTATCTCTCCAGGAGCCTGATATCCATGGGCGAATACGGCCTGAGCTACAACGTGACGAACATGAGTGGCGACATCTTCCTCAACTACTCCTTGTCTGTAGGGGTGAAGCTCCTATCGCTCCTCCTCTTCTTCTTCCTCATAGAGAGGATTGGTCGACGCGCCTTCCTCCTCGTGTCAATCGGGACAGGGGGCGTGGTCTGTTTGGCGTCCATCCTCCCTACAGTCTTGGGCGGCAGCGGTAATCACATATCTATAGCGCGAGTCCCAACAATTGGCTCCAGATAGTTGTGATATGTACCTCGTCTCATTTTGTTTTCTGTGTCTACCTTTTTTCTGACTTTCACTTGTTGAAAGCGAAGAATAGTTAAGAATTTGGTTTCCACACACGAGGATATATCCCGAAACCACCGTTGAAATGTAAATATTCTCACCTACAGGGCGTCGTCTCTGTACCCAACAAGGAGCTTGGACGGCCCCTGGACCCCTGCTTCATTTGTGGAACCCCCCCCCCCCCTCTATTCTACTTGATCCAGCCCTGATTGTTATAGTGATAGTGTTGGTTTTTCTTGTGTTCTTGCAGTTGTTGCTTCGGTATTGTCGTATGTGCTGTTTTTGGTGGTTGTGTAACAATAAGGGCGATGGCGTGAGATACTGATTTTTATTTTTCTGTTTGTTTGTTTCTTTTTTGTTTCTTTGTTAATTTGCGTGTGTGGGTGCAGGGGCGGATCAGTTACTTTGTAAGGGGGGGTGCACTTTGAATCGAAAGTGAATGTGATGGGCGCGAAGCGCCCGAATTTGCTAGGGGGGTCCGGGGGCATGCCCCCCCGGAAATTGTTTTGGCCCAAAGAAGCAAAATGATGCCATCTGGTGCCATTTGAACTTAGAAATGGTCATAGAATCAGCTTTCCAAATTTTTATTTATTTTTTTGCTAGAGGGGGGGTGCACCTGCACCCTGTGCACCCCCCCCCCCCCCCCTCGTCCGCCCCTGGGGTGGGAGGGGGGCGTTCAACAGTTTAATTATGCGGGTGTCTGCGTCAGTGACTGTGTGTGTGTGTGTGTGTGTGTGTGTGTGTGTGTGTGTGTGTGTGTGTGTGTGTGTGTCTGTGAGGGTGGCTAACTCAACACATTACACACACAAAATCAAATGTGTTTACTGTATCGCAGATTGGGTCTTTCGAGGGCTGTCTTTCTTCGGCAAAATGTGTGTGTCTGCCGGACACTCCGCCAACTACGTGATGTCTCCCGAGCTCTTCCCCACCGTGCTGCGTAGCTTTGGTCTGGGCTCCTGTTCCATGATGTCACGCTTCGGGGCACTGGCCTCGCCCTACATCGCTGACCTGGTCAGTCTTAATTTGTACAACTACCGGACTCTCCCCCGACCCGCCATTTTCCTGGGAAAGCGACTAGCTTTCTTCCAACAGTAAGCACACATAAAAGAATTTCGGAAATAGTTGTGAAAGAGTTGTCTCTCTTTGAAGCATTGAGGCCAACTTTGCCCACGTGACATAATAGGCCAATAACTAGCGAGAGGCGTGTGTAAACATGTAGTCTAGTTCGCTCGAGGAACCCCCTCCCCCGCCCCCCCCCCCCCCCCCCCCCCCCACGAACATGTTTTCAATCGTGGTTGCAAAGTGTTGTGAGGAAGAGGGATGTTCCTTCTCGATCTCATTCAAAGGCCAATATCGGCGCGGCAGATGTATAGTTCTAGCTTCTCGTGCTGGCTTGGTCTCCTAGAGACGGATGTTCGGCTTTACCTCATCGTGACACATACGTTGGGCTTTTACATGGGAACAGAACATCAGTCAACTTAAACACATGCCAGCATTTAGCGGCCTGGGCCGGTAGGCAGAAGTCGAGTTTAGAGACTTTAGCTCGAGATAAACTACATTAAGGCTACAGTTTATCCCGGACCGAAGTCTCTAATCCATAGACTCTTGCATACCAGCTCTTAACTTTCTGTGCTTTCGTTTTTTGTTGGATCAAGTTTGTAACTGACATCAGTGTAATTACTCGAACATTGTTCAGGAAAACAATTCCGACTTTGCATAGAGCCCAGGCAGACCGATGGTTCTGGGTATGTGTTCACGAAGGAGGATGCTCTTATTTTTTTTGTAAAATGACATCGATTGCAAGAAAAGTTATTTGTGATTATCAAATTCGTCTCAGGTGAAATGCATACTCCGGGCCCATCACGCATGCGTCATTAACAGACACATAAAATAACCTGTGTCTTCACTTCTGCAGCAAAACATATCCAAGTTGAGCCCAAGAATAGTGTCCTGTATTTAATTTCTCCCTTAACAGACTGCCATGGTATAATGTCCCTTTAACATGAGAATATGGTTTATGGAATGAATCGAATGTCAGATCAAATGTTTAGCATTGCACTAAGATTTTGGCAGTTTTAACCCACTGCCAATGTCCTCTCCGTTAGCAAAGCCTGCAACAGCTTCCTTGAATCTGGGTCATTATTCTTGAATTTGGGATACAATTCTTGAATTTGGGTCACTATTCTTGAATTTGGGATACAATTCTTGAATTTGGGACCCTATTCTTAAACTCTGAATTCTATTCTTTAATTAGGGACACTATTCTTGAACTTGGAATAATATTAAAAAACATACCCCGGGTCGTATTTGCAGAACACGTACGTGAGCGGGGTGTGGGGGCCGGCTCTGCCCCAGATGGTGTTCGGGGTGGCCGGGCTGCTGACTGCTGTCATGATCTTCTTCCTGCCGGAAACCAGAGGTCGCAACTTGCCGGAAACTGTTCGTGACGCTGAACTATTTGGCAGGTAAATCAAGAATAGCTGCCGAGAGGTTTTGCTTTCCGTTTCTTTGTAGTTTTCGTGTATATGTACATTTTTTTATTTTTTTTTTGTAGTGTCCATAATCACTGCGGGCGATGTATTAGAGATATACTAACCGAGGCTTTACACGAGATTGGAGTTATCGGCCTTGCAACTATGTAGAATTACTTGGCGGGATGTTTTCGTTTAGCAAAGGCAAAGACACGCACAGTTGCCTGCCTACCGTAGGCATGAACACGGCACGTTTTTTGCTCAAGGAAATTCGAAGGCATGAAAATCAGAAGTATTGCAGGGAAATCCTCTCATATAGTCAAGTTGTACCGTTCTACTGCATATGTCCAGTATTGTTTGCCTTATAGCGTTCAAACAATGGTAACCGTCTTTTATTTGTGTGCGTTGCAGGATACCAAACGAAGACCTTGCTTTCAACACAGAGGTGGAAATCATACCCAAATCCAAGAACGAAGAAACAGAAATGCTTACACCCAATGAAAGCAAACATCACACAAATTGATTGCTCTTTTTGTTTTCAATTGTGTGTGTTTGTTTAATCTAAAACATATTTTATTCCGAAAATATTGGGTGACGCATTATGCGACAGAACCATGCACTTAGGGCCAAACAACAAGACGTACTTAAGCGTAAGTGTGGTCATGTATTTACATCCAAAGAGGACTGGTTTTGAACAGGTGCCTAACAGAAAACATTAAATTATTATATTAAGTTTAGAACATGATTTGAAGCAAGGTAGGTAGGAAGGAAAGATGACCGGAATTTCAATGATCGTCATCAAAATGTGGTAACACACGATCAACGTATACATAATTTCTGAAGATTTTGTACTGAACTTGAAGTTTATAAAACTGTAAGCACATAATCAGTAGCATGACTTTAATTAAAATAATGGACGTCTGATTTGCAATCGCTAAGCAATGCAACTCCCAAATGCTTGTTGTTGGCCGTGCCCTGTACTTCAATATCATGTTATGTCTGTCAAAAAGCCGAAATAACTAACAACATGTATACAATTTAACAATTCAGTTTTGCTGTCGTTGGGTTTTACTTGTTGGTGTCTTCAAAATTAATGTGGCTGTAGCAGAGAGTGTCCTGACTTGTGGTTGTCACTAGATTTGGGTTAATGCTGCAACTAAATTTAAAACAACGGTGCCGGAGATCTTTTGTGTTGTATGTTAATGATTATTTTTGTTGTTGTTGAGGTTATTTCCCAGCAAAGTGGCTCTGTGGTGGCTTCGTAACGTTTTACTCGTATTCAGATGTTTTCGCAGTTGGTTCACCGTGTCATTTTCAGGGCCGGACTAGGCGAAGAGGAGGGGTGGGGTGGGTTGCCAGTGGTGTCGCAGGGGGATGTCCCCCCTGGCAGCAGGGGCGGATCAGTTCATTTTATGACTGGTTTTTTTCAAAAGTATATTGTGAAGATATGGGTGTGAAGGCGCTTCGCGCCTAGCTTGCTAGGGGGGTCCGGGGGCATGCCCCCCCGGAAAAATTTGAAAAAAAGGATGCAAAATGGTGCAATCTGGTGCATTCTGAGGATGATCATTACCAGTTTCAGGCAGCAGATTTTGTCACTGAATAATACCCCAAAAATTGAAACTCAATGTAAAATAAAGAAATGCATACCTCATTCAATATTTTTATTTTTTGGCTGGGGGGGGGGGGGGTCCGGAAACCCTAGAACCCACCCCCCCCACCCCCCCTCGTTGTGGGGGTCAGGGGGCTCCTGAAGCTGACGGGTAGGTCATATTCTGAGATAGGAAAATGGTCGCTCCTTGCATGAAACGGCATAAAATAAGCAATAATAAAAAAAAATTAAATAAGTAAGGTACATGTTTAGGCTAGGGGGGGGGGGGGGGTTGCGCAACCCCCATAACCCCCCCGGTAGTCCGGCCCTGATTTTACTGCAAAACACATACTAGTTCAAGCGATGAATGTGTAGCCTTGTTTCATAGATTTTTGAGGTGCAGCAAAGTAGAGCATCTTTCATAAACCTGCAAACATTGACGCTATGGAAAGACAAATTAAGGAAATATCATTTTAAGAATATACAAGTCGCGTAAGGCGAAATTACTAGTCTACATTTAGTCAAGCTGTTGAAATTACAGAGTGAAACTGAACGCACTGCATATTTTTTTTAACCGAGACAATACAGCTTCGTCAATCCCCGCGGCAATTTTCCCGTTCAACACGAAGTGAAATTGACGAGGCAGATTAGCACAATAGCGTTCTGCGGTAAGCAGGAAAGCGCGCTTTTCTGTATTCTTCTTTTGACTTTCTGAGCTTGTTTTGAATTAAAAAAACATAATATCTCTATATGTTTTTGGAATCAGAAAATGAGTTCAAATAAGATGGAACCATTTTTTGATCGATTTCTTACATTTTAATCGTAGTACTAATTAACCTATTTTCGTTAATTGCGATCATATTTAAGGAGTAAACATAACATTAACAGCTATTGTGTTTTCAGCGTAGCGATAGGGTCCGATATTTAGACGAGACAAGTATAATGCCGACGAGTCGAAGACGAGTCGCATTATACTTGTTCGGAACTGATGTACACACAATATGCTTTTGGATATTGGCAAAAATGGCCGACTTCTGTAGCATTATGCTTTGATGATCGGAAGAGACCATCCAATCACAGTCCCCGAATTCCCTTATGTGTCCATCAGAATAGCTATATATGTATATATTTTTAGATTCAGAATTTGATGACGAATACGATGCAATCAATGTTGAATCTGTTTGCGACAATTTCATTTTTATTGAAAACTTTAATGAGCAAACTCATTAATAAATATTTAAGCCTTTACACTGAAAAACAATACCAAAGTCCGGGCTTCGTCGAAGATTACTTGACCAAAATTTCAACCAATGTGGTTGAAAAAAGAGGGTGAGACAGGGCCGCCTCAAGTTTCACTAAATGCCGGATATGACGTCATCAGACATTTATCGGTAAAAAGAAAAAATGGTCCGGGGATATCATACCCAGGAACTCTCATGTGAAGTTTAATGAAGATCGGTCCAGAAGTTTTCTCGGAACTGATGTACACACACACACACACACACACACACACACACACACACACACACACACACACACACACACACACCCTCGCCTCGATTCACCCTCTATGTTAAAAGATTTAGTCAAAACTTGACTAAATGTAAAAAGCAAAGTCATCACCGATTTATAAAAAATAAAACATCGGGAACATAAACTGCTGATTTCCAAAATCAATTCAACGTATTCCCGACCAAGTTCGCAGAAAACTCGTGATTTCAAGGTAGCTTAACGTCGGTCACACCTTCGGTCGCATGGTATTTCCCCTTTACTCAAATATGCAGGATTTTGTGATGAGTCAATGAAATGTTCGTTCTCGACTTATTAATAATAATAATAATAATAAAGTGTATTTATATTGCGCCTATCCCTTACAAAAAACAAAAATATTTGGCTCTAAGCGCATTACAACATGTGAAGGACTTGGTACAATCAAGTCTGACAAGTACAACAGCACAATATACAGTCGGTCTCTTAGGTAAAAGCAGCTTCGACAGTTAAACACTTCTACTAAAAGATCCTCTAACAATTTACAAACATAGTTAAAGAACATCGAGTTAATAGGAATTAAAAAAAAAAAAGGTTCTTATAATAAAACTATCTAGCGAACGACGAAGAAGAAGAAGAATAAAACTATCAATGTCAATGTATAACAAGTCATTCAACGTAAATGGCCAAAGAACAACAATAAAACAATGGTGATAAAACAGTTATACTCAATGGCTAATAACGAGGCAGAGTTAAATAGTATCGACACAAGATTAAAACAAAACATATTTCTGGAGACGAATTAACAACAATAAAGCAATGGTGATAAAACAGTTTTACTCAATGGCTAATAGCGAGGCAGAATTAAATAGTATCGACACAAGATTTAAACTAAACATATTCCTGGAGACGCATTTAATAATTATACATGTATCAAATAATCAATGTACAAAATACAGCCCTCGCAAGCAACCCGCCCCCAGCCGGCCCACAGCGCGCTACGATGGCAAGCGACCCCTCTCCTTAATGTGGCAAATACTGAACAGTGCACACAAC
>NC_090247.1:64123638-64222638 GCF_037325665.1 Littorina saxatilis
TTTTTGACGAATATTTTAAAGATTGTAAACATTTCATGACCGGTTCTTAACTTGTTTTGAAGAGTATATCTTCTTCGCTAATTTGTTTCCCCACTGGCTGAGCAGATTCGAATTTGTTGTCAGAGAAATACAACAGCTAGATACGTGTTTGTCATTTACTCAGTCCATTTGAATTGGGAACATGATATGCCTGCGTAACATTCTGTTTAGCTAATTTCAGTTTGGTTCAGTTCAGTGCAGTTCAGTTCAGTTTAGTTTTGTTTAGTTTAGTTCAGTTCAGTTCAGTTCAGTTCAGGTTAATTCTAGTTCAGTTCAGTTCACTAATATCAGTTCAGTTTAGTTTGATTCAGCTCACTAATATCAGATCAGCTCAGTCTAAGCCAGTTCGGGAAAATGACCATGCAGAGCTTCGATGACGTGCTTCGTAAAGTAGGGGAGTGCGGACTATATCAGAAGAGAATATTGTTCATTGTGTGTGTGACTAGTGGTGTTGTGATCATGCACAACCTGTCACCTGTGTTCACCATGAAAATACCACCTCACAGGTAAGTGCGTGTGTGTGAGTGTGTGTGTGTGTGTGTGTGTGTGTGTGCGCGTGTGTGCGTGTGTGTGTGTGTGTGTGTGTGTGTGTGTGTGTGTTTGTGTGCTTGTGCGGGCGTGTGTGTGTGTCTGTGTGTCTGTGTGTACGTGTGAGTAAAACTTTTCCACGTGACAATATAGGCCAGTCACTAGCGAGGGGTGTGTCTAAAACACGAAGATAAGAGCACGTGTAGAAAGCTTGCCTCACTAAAAGCTAGAGTATTTACTCTTTCACAACTCATACAATCCCGACAGAGTTAATCATTTCTGAAGTTGGTCTATTACAATTATAATCATGAGAATTATTTTAAATGTGCATGTTGTGTCTCTTTGCGTATGTGCCTTCTGTAGAACTATAGTGTGTGTGTGTGTGTGTGCTTGTGTGTATACAGGGGCGGACGAGGGGGGGGCACAGGGGGCACGTGCCCCCCCCCCCCCCCCCCCCGAAAGAAAAGAAAAAAAAAAGAAAAAAAAATATTTTTCTATGCTGATTCCATGACCATTTCTAAGTTCAAATGGCACCAGATGGCACCATTTTGCTTCTTTGGGCAAAAACAATTTTCGGGGGGGCATGCCCCCGGACCCCCCTAGCAAATTCGGGCGCTTCGCGCCCATCACATTCACTTTCGATTCAAAGTGCCCCCCCCCTTACAAAGCAACTGATCTGCCCCTGGTATATATATATGTGTGTGTATGTGTGCGTGTGTGTAAATATGTGTGTGTGTGTGTGTGTGTGTGTGTGTGTGTGTGTGTGTGCGAACATACTTGGCAAGCCTTATATGATAATTGATATGGAATGATTGCTTTGAGCTTGACGAGTGCACTCTAATACTGAACTCATTTATTTCCTAATCTATAACATACACACGGGCGCCATTTCCAAACAGTTGCAAGCCCGTTTCTACTCCTATTCTACAAAACAACGAATAACGTTTAAGAAAAACCATCATAGAACGGTGAATCATATTGTGTCAGTACAAGATTTCCTTTTCGAACGATTTTGAACAAACAGAAAATGCAATGTTATTGTGCTTGCCCTTGAGTTGCTGTAAGATTTTAAGATGACTTATGTAAATTCTGGAGGATGTAATTTTGGTGCTACAAAGAACCGACGCGCTCACAAAACAAAACGAACACTAGAACTGGAAAATTAATTAAAGTTTTATTGTGGATATGGTCATACTTGTCAATGTCATAGTAATCCGGAATCAGCTCATAATATCAATATATAAAAAGCTAAACATAAACATATGGAGAGCTAAGTAACCTATATAGGAGCGTGGCGGAAAAACTGATCTAAGTTTAGAATGTGAATTAAAGCTAAAATGTGAAGTAGAAATGACTAGCTTGAGTGAGAGTGCAGAACAGTAGAGTGTGAAGCGTGGAGCATGGAGCGAGAAGCGCGGAGCGGTGGAAACTGATAAAAAGAAAAAACTAAACTTAGAATTCGAAACATCAAACTAAACATCAAAGGTGTCCTAAAAACATAAACATCAAAGATGGACGTCAAAATGGCGGCCGAAACAAGATGGCGGCCGAAACAAGATGGCGGCAAATCAATAAAAAATCACCAAAGCTATCATGAACACCAAGACAAAATATGTTAGAAAACCCTACATAGAATAAACGTAGGACACACTAGGCTAACTAAACAAGAAACAACACGCAGTGAAAGGAAAGCTGACCAACATTGCAGGACGGAGAAATACAAATACGACTCGAGAACATGAACCAAAATCTTACAGAAGGTTAGCAAACAAAAACTGGCTTAAAGTCAAATCATAATAAACCAGAACAGTCTCAGCTCTTACCTTGCATAGATATAAACGTAAGACAAAGAAACGGAAAGAAGACAAAGAAACGAACAGAAGACACAGAAACGGAAAGAAGTCATAAACAAAGATTCGAAACGAAAATTACACGAATTCGGTAAATAAGAGCAACATGGAGTCAGAAATGGATACTCGCCTTTGACAGCATCAATATAACCTAAACAGGCTCAAGGCGAGCAACTAAACAGAACATTACAAATTAACTAGAAAACTGGTCCCAGGAACAGAGCAAAACCCTATCTATACTAAAACACATGTAGTTCCCTGAACGGCTTCCCAGCAAGTGACCACGAATACAGGCTATCCACCACAGAGGTGAACTAAAAATTACTGCGCGTTACTACGGTTATACTGTTGCAAAGCATGCGTCCCGTGCTCTCCGGGGAAAATCTCCAGAGGCTAGCATGGTCCAGCGTAAGCCATACAGGCACATGAAATCAATATCAGAAAAACGCCGGCCACACTCTCGTTTATAAATTTGTTCGTTACAATATTTAATGTCAGTACAACAAAAACAAAGATCGTACCAGGACGCTCATACTTAATAAAGAAAACTAGAAGATAAAGAGCGAGCTAGACCCGCACGCGAACCTACAGAGGTGGCTGCAAAATGGGAACAAATAGGGGCAAAAGTAAGATACGGAAAGAAAAGTGAAAGAAAAGAGGTGAGAAGGAGATCAGAAAAAGGGGAAGCCACCACCACGGAAAGTCGCATGCGAGTCAAGCTAGAAGCATGACTAAAAAACACAAGCAAAACAAAAAGAATCTAGATACACAGAAGGCTCCTTAGCAGGGGCATTCACATTCCCCCCTCGAAGACATCTTAGTCTTTACAAAAGTCGACATAAAAAATCAACAAAAATCATCGAATACATACGTGGTTCAAAAAAAAAAAAAAAAAAAAAAAATCCGAAACATTACAGAATCCTTTCGGCATTATCCAAAACGTAGCTGTTCGAAACGCACTCGCATACGTGGTTCAAAATACAAAAATCCGAAACGTTACAGAATCCTTTTGGCATTATCCAAAACGTAGCTGTTCGAAACGCACTCTCAATGAGTCTCAATCTAAAAAATCACACGTGTTCTTTTAACAAATGTAACATCATCTTTCGTCGGTCCGTCACTGTCAACATACCGTGTCAACATTATTCTTACACCTTTACATAAACCGCAACTCAGTATGAAAGACTGTAGTCGCAACCTACAGAAGAATACAAATGAAAAACATCTTCCGTCTTCTTAATCATAAGCACAGGCATCCGCACGCGGGAAGGACTAAACAAAACCGATTCATTAAGCGCTTGCCTCTGTCAAGAGCTTTCGTTCCAAAAAAGCGGAACCAAAAACGTATATACAAAATGGAGAGAAACCACAAACTCACAAAAAATATTTGCATTAAGACGAAATTTTCTCCCCAAATCAAAACAGCGCCACCTGTCAAAAAGGCGAACGGATTACGTCAGACCAAAACATGCACAAACGGTCTGTCGAAAACAGTAAAGTTCACTGGGAAAGTCATTGAGTGTCCGGGTCTGCCTTCACCAGCACGGTCAGCTTAGAGATGGGGCGCCAGTAGTAGAAAGCGGAATGGCTCGTCTTCGAGGTGACCTTGACAGTCTTCAGCTTGCAGGTTCGCACGAGTCCATCGTCGCTGGGGCGAACCTCCGTCACGAGTCCAAGAGGCCAATCTGCTCTGCATACGGCTTCGTCACGTAGCACGACGACATCTCCGACAGCAACGTTACGTTGGGGAAGAAGCCACTTTCTTCTTCGTCGTGGTCCTCTTCGTTGTGGTCTTCTTCGTACTGGTCTTCTTCGTACTGGTCTTCTTCGTCGTGGTCTTCTTCATCGTGGTCTTCTTCGTTGTGGTCTTCTTCGTACTGGTCTTCTGGTACTAGTCTTCTTCGTAGTTGTCTTCTTCGTCGTGGTCTTCTTCGTTCTTTCCATGACATGGAGGGCGTCGGAGATGCTGGGTTCGGCGAGTGTCGTGCGATATACGAAAGCGACTGATTCACCTTCGTACTCGCTGAGACAATGTTCTGTGAGAGACACGTGCATCACGTCATGGACAGACTGTTTTGGCGACACTTGTCCCAGTATGGTCCAACCCAACGGTGTGAGAACGGCGTATGGGTCTCCCTTGACGACTCTCTCTGGCATGAATAGCTCTGCATGATCGTAGCCAATCAACAACCCGGGAGTGCAGCCTTCGAGCAATGGGGGAATCTCGCTGGCAATATGGCTCAAATGCTTGATGTTACGAGCGGTTTCTGATGTTGGTATGTTCTCAGTGTCATTGGTGAGATGGTCCGTCGTGTAGAGCGTTTTCAGGTTGTGGGAAACATTGGAGTTGAGGGCCTTGACACACAATCCGGTCACTCTCTGACATTCGATATGAGTGTTCTGAGAAGTCATAGTGTTCAGCCTCAATGACGCTGGCTCAGAATGAGTGTTCAGCTTGTCACTCAAAGATTCAGTAACGAAGGAGATGCAAGACATGGTGTCAAGCAGTGCGTATGTCGTATGCTCTACCGTGGGATTCTCTTTCGTCGAAACTCTGACCGGAACAATCATGGTAGCTCTGACTGGTCTGTCTGACTTGTTGGTCGTCGCGAATGCTGATCCAGAGGCAGAAACACGGGCATCTTGACTGATACAGACAAACCTTGAAGAATCTGGCGGTCCCCGTGCATTCCGTTGCTGATTGGGAATCTTCTTCCTGTAGCTAGGCGCTCCATGCAGCATAGTGAGATGTGGGCCTTGGCACTTGTCACATATCGCCCTAGTAGTGCAGTCTACACTTCTATGGTCAGTCTTTCTGGCACAGGAAAAGCACAAGGACGCTTCGTACATGAAGTGTTTCCTGTCCTCAACGGGAATCTCATCGAACCTCTGGCATCTGAGTAGAGGATGAGAAGAAGAGCTGGTCGGAAAACGAACGGTACAAAAGGGACAGACTTCGTCGCAGTTCGTACTCAGGACAGTTTTAGCGTGGTGCTGACATCTGTCACACTCTTGACATGCAGATGTAGTAGAACAATCCGTACTGTACGATGTTTTCTTGGGGACTGCTGAACTGGCGGTCTGTGAGGTGGAAGAGGCGGCAGATTTGCTGGAGGAGAAAAGGGGCTCGCAAAGGATGTCTGCCTCTGTCTTGATGAAAGCTGACAACTCCTCAAAGGTAGGGTAGCGTTTCTTCTCGTTCTTGGTCTTGTGTACTTTCCGCACCCAGTTTCTCACCAACCAATCTGGAAGCTTGCTCATGAGTGTCTTGTGATAGGCTTGGTCTTCCAGATTCTGTAGCTGGCCTATCACTCGGCTCGCCACAAGGCATTGTCCAAGAAAGTCCGAGAAGGCACGGAGGGCTTGTCCATCTTTGGGTTTGATTACCGGCCATGCATCTAGTTTCTCTCGGAAGGCTCTGGCAACGACGAAAGAACTGCCGAATCTTTCCTCCAGCGTCTGAAGGGCCTGCTGATAGGCCTGGGCATCCCTGATCAGAAAGAGTCCCTTGACCGCATCCTTCGCCGGACCGTCCAAGTACTTTTCCAAGTAGAGGAGCTTTTCTTCTGCAGAAACGCCCTGCCGCTCAATCAAAAGAGTGAATGAGGACCTCCAGAGAGGGTACGTCAATGGATCTCCTGAAAACGTAGTGGGCTCCTGCGTCGGTAACCTGTTGATAAGGAGAGCCTCAGCTAGAGTACGAGCTAGGGCAGAACCCTCGGAGAGCGCTGGCTGGCCTTGCATCTGAGGAAGGTACGCATCTTGCCCGTAGTAGACGTCTGAAGGGCTCGTGACCGGAGCCTCTTGAAAACCATGCTGTGTGTAGTCAGTGTCAGGAGCAAAGCTTGCAGCGTGGTCATATTGCTGCGTTTGCATGGGAGGATGCATGACAGAAGGCCCATATGCAAAGCTTGGCACATAGGTCGGAGACTCTCGGGAGGTCATGGCAGGAAAAGGACCAGGGAAAGGCCCGGGAAAAGGTCTCGCTGATGGATTGAGGGATTTGTGAGGGAAACGGGAAGGCGCGTAGATCTGGCGAGGACGATCTTCGTGGCTTGGAATCTCAGCTTTGACAAACTGAGGCCGAAAGGAGGTCGCGAATTGGCCTCCGACTCTTGTCGTCATCGTGGTGGCTGTAGTCATCGTCGTAGTGGTAGGAGCCGTGGCTGTGACCGCTGCTGGAAGTGGATGAAAAGCGGAGAAAGGTTGGGCAAGGGTCCTGGAGATGCCTCGAAGAGTGTCGCGGATATCCTCGGCGGCCGACTGGAGATGCGAAGGAGCATAAGCCCTGACCTCCGTGGGCTTCTGAAGTGGCGGGAGTCCAGGCTTGGCTGCCGCAGGCTGGTGTTGCGCAGAGACGAGGGTGTTGGCTCCCGGCTGGTGACGCGGGCGGGCGTAGGTGTCGGCTGTCGCAGGCTTATATGTATCTTGTGTGTGCTGTGTGTGCCTATCATACCCTACCGCCACATCTCCTATGCTCTCTATGTGTGTACCTACATGCAGGGGGTTGTGAGTACCTAGGTACCTATCAATGGGGCTGTCACGAGGTAGTTGGGGCATGAATCTTTCTCTAGCCCTTTGCTGGTCTTCTATGTCAGTTTTAAGGATCTTAAAAACGTCATGCTCTTCTTGCATCTTGCCTTCTCTCTCCACCCTCTCTAGTGCAGTCTTAATTTCCTTTTCCTTTTTCTTCAAAGCTAACCTTTCATCTTGAGCTTCTCTCTCTAAACGAGCACACTCTCTTTCCATCTCTCTTCTTTCCAACTCTCTTTCCATCTCTGCCTTCTTCTCAGCAGCGAGAGCCATGGTCCTAGAAGCCTTCTCTTCTAAAAGCAAAAGAGTCTCTTCTTGTCTGGCCCTTTCATCTGCGACCATTTGCTGGGACCTAAATCTCGCTGCACTAACCGCCAAAGAAGCATCTAGAGAAACCTCTCTAGCACCTCCAGAAGCGACTGTGGAAGTCAAGTCCGAGCTGGAGGCGTACGGGTCTAACTTGGGAAAGAGACTGCGGTATTGTTCTTTGAGCGTCTCCGTTTGCATGTGCATATCGCTCAAATCCTCTTCTATAGCTACATCACTTTCAGCCACTTGACAAAGCCTCGAGTTCGCTACATTCAGCTTGTTTAGGCGCTCACAGAGGCCTATTTTTTTAGCTTTAAGGTCTCTCCTTTGGTCTGGTGTTTCCCTAAAGGCTGTGCACAACTCGCTGATCATAATCTTATGAGCTCGGCTTATGGCCCAGTACTTGTCTGACAGTTCCCTCACCTCAGCATTAAGTCTAGCCCTAACAATGGCGGGGCCTCTTTCTTCTCTACTTCGTTGAGCGAGATGCTCTGCACTTGCAGCCTGTTGAGAAGGCTCAGTACCTAAACCTTCCTGTCTAGGAGAATGTTCAGCTTGAGGGGGAATGTTATCTGAATTCAAAGTGTCTTGGGTCTGAGAGGGTTCAACTAGAGGCTCGCCCTGAGCGCCATCATGGTCGCCTTCATTCTTACGACTATCAGTGTCCGAAGCAAAATGTTCATCCCTTTCTAACTTCAAAGTGTAAGGGGATAGCTCGGCACTCTCATGAGAAGGTAATTTCTCATCCATACTTTAAGTCAAGTGAAAACGTAGAGGTTAACAAAGACTTGCGAAATATAGAGAAACAAAATTCAAAACGGCACACCTCGGGTCACTCACTAGCGGGGAAGAAAATACGAAGTACGAAGTGTGCAATGCTATGGTCAACAAACCTAAAATAATGCCTAAGTTGCTCTGCTCTGGGCCCGACAAAATAAATTAAAATATTGTTCGCTAGATACGAAACACAGTTCCTTTAAGACAAAAGGTTCATGATCTCTTCACAAGATTCGTAAGGATAAGAAGTTCAAAAGTCAGTGGCCCTAATCACAGGCCTACAAAAGTTCATAAAGTTCTTTGTCGAAAACAATCCAAAATGTTCCAAAAAATATCAAAGTTTCCACTGTGCTTGCCCTTGAGTTGCTGTAAGATTTTAAGATGACTTATGTAAATTCTGGAGGATGTAATTTTGGTGCTACAAAGAACCGACGCGCTCACAAAACAAAACGAACACTAGAACTGGAAAATTAATTAAAGTTTTATTGTGGATATGGTCATACTTGTCAATGTCATAGTAATCCGGAATCAGCTCATAATATCAATATATAAAAAGCTAAACATAAACATATGGAGAGCTAAGTAACCTATATAGGAGCGTGGCGGAAAAACTGATCTAAGTTTAGAATGTGAATTAAAGCTAAAATGTGAAGTAGAAATGACTAGCTTGAGTGAGAGTGCAGAACAGTAGAGTGTGAAGCGTGGAGCATGGAGCGAGAAGCGCGGAGCGGTGGAAACTGATAAAAAGAAAAAACTAAACTTAGAATTCGAAACATCAAACTAAACATCAAAGGTGTCCTAAAAACATAAACATCAAAGATGGACGTCAAAATGGCGGCCGAAACAAGATGGCGGCCGAAACAAGATGGCGGCAAATCAATAAAAAATCACCAAAGCTATCATGAACACCAAGACAAAATATGTTAGAAAACCCTACATAGAATAAACGTAGGACACACTAGGCTAACTAAACAAGAAACAACACGCAGTGAAAGGAAAGCTGACCAACATTGCAGGACGGAGAAATACAAATACGACTCGAGAACATGAACCAAAATCTTACAGAAGGTTAGCAAACAAAAACTGGCTTAAAGTCAAATCATAATAAACCAGAACAGTCTCAGCTCTTACCTTGCATAGATATAAACGTAAGACAAAGAAACGGAAAGAAGACAAAGAAACGAACAGAAGACACAGAAACGGAAAGAAGTCATAAACAAAGATTCGAAACGAAAATTACACGAATTCGGTAAATAAGAGCAACATGGAGTCAGAAATGGATACTCGCCTTTGACAGCATCAATATAACCTAAACAGACTCAAGGCGAGCAACTAAACAGAACATTACAAATTAACTAGAAAACTGGTCCCAGGAACAGAGCAAAACCCTATCTATACTAAAACACATGTAGTTCCCTGAACGGCTTCCCAGCAAGTGACCACGAATACAGGCTATCCACCACAGAGGTGAACTAAAAATTACTGCGCGTTACTACGGTTATACTGTTGCAAAGCATGCGTCCCGTGCTCTCCGGGGAAAATCTCCAGAGGCTAGCA
The DNA here is from genome assembly GCF_037325665.1 of Littorina saxatilis. NCBI lineage: Eukaryota > Metazoa > Mollusca > Gastropoda > Littorinimorpha > Littorinidae > Littorina > Littorina saxatilis. Next base: position 64,133,232 of record NC_090247.1, read on the forward strand.
TGGTCCAGCGTAAGCCATACAGGCACATGAAATCAATATCAGAAAAACGCCGGCCACACTCTCGTTTATAAATTTGTTCGTTACAATATTTAATGTCAGTACAACAAAAACAAAGATCGTACCAGGACGTTCATACTTAAACATATAGTGTCCACGCCGCCATTTTGGAGTTTTTTTTGTCGAATTCGGCCGATTTGAAGAATTTGGGGAATTTAGTGTACCTTAATTAAGACGCACCTGGCCCGGTTTGCTCAATAAAGCACCACAAGTATGCTAAATAATTAATTAAACATGATTAAATTGGCGACTGCTCTCCACCATTTGAAGATTAAAATTGGCCGTCATAGACTGGTTTCCGTCGCGAGCGTGCCGTTTTCATGACGACTCAAAACAATGGCGGATGGGATGGCCGCTTTGTGACAACAAGCCCACACGTTTCAGTAAGAAATCGACTCAAGGTGGTTCAGAAACAAGCAGACTGACTGGGAACGACACAGAATTACGAGAAATTCATGCTCGACGCACAAAATGCAAAGTTATCAATTCAGCAAGCAGTGGGAAAGTTGGATTGAACTGCATGAGTGTTACCGTCGTGTGGCGGTGTGCGCTGACTACCCACGACGCAGAGCTCTCTCGATCTCCTGCTGCCGGGATTTGTAAGTAAAGCAAGTGTTGTGTAGACTTTGGACAGACCTAGACAAATGTTGCTGCCGTTTTTGTCTGTGTGTCTGCTGGTGTGTTGAGCGAATGAAGCATCCATCAAGCGAGTGCACAAACGTGTAGTGTGCAGGGTCGATTGAGTCCAGTTTTGGTTTGAACACGGACACGCCACGGTGTGTGTGTGTGTGTCTGTGCACTGCACAGGAGCTTGTGTCAAAGTGCCGGTCGATCATTATTTACTCCTTCATCCCTACAGTCTTCTTACAACTACATACTACGCATTCGCTAGCCTAGTAAGGGCGTACATGCAGGAGTAAATAATGATCAACTGGCAGTTGGGTACAAGCTCCTGTGGTGCACTGTATAGGAGACTGAGCCCTGACACTGTGACAGACAGACAGAGTAGGTAATCCCCCTAAAAATTGTTTTGAGATGGAAAAAGTAAGGTCAGTCAGCACAGTCTTTGGATGTAGTGCAACAGAAAATGTTATTTATAACTGACATTTTATATTGTCAGCGGTATGAGTTTTTCTGTGCCTAAAGTTTTTAATGTTGTGATTTTGCAGGAAAAACTATGATTGAAGCTTATTGTAAGGCTTTGTGAAAGGGTAACTTTTTAACGAAGATCACATTCTTCCTCGGACGGCGTTCATTGAAGCAAACACTAAATGCGGCAGAATCTCATTCATCCTTTCTTTTTTAACTGCCATTTTTAAGTGTCGCTGTGCATGTTGAAAGCTTCATGTTCAGAACTGATGTTGCTGTAGAACTGTATGTAATTGGCCAGCCTTTGGTTTACACTTAGTGGTTTATATGTTGCTATAATTACTAAAACTATTTTTTTTAATTTTCAGGGGAAAAGCACCCGGACATCAAACATTCTTGCAATGTGTGGCAATAATGGTTTAAAATATTTTGGACAAAGCTCAAGGTGAGTTTTAATGTTCATAATTCTGATGTAAGTCAAGCTTATCTTTTATCTTGAGTAACTATCTCTGTCATGTTTCTCTCAGGCTGCGCGACCGACAGAAAAGTTGCCAGGAACCGATTCCTTGAGTGTGGCCAATTGTTCCCCATTTCTGGTTCACTTGAGCTGCAGGCAATTTTGTTGAGTGATTAAAAGTTATGGATTCTTTAAAAAGGTGTACGTTTGAGGATAAGACACTGTCAAAGTTTTGAAACAGTATTTTTCTTCTTCATGGTTATAAAAAAAACTGCAGCACCTGTGTTCAATTTCTGAAGATGCATTATTACTACAGTGGCACCCCCCTTTTACGACCTCAAACAATCTGAGAAAATCGAGTCTAAAAAAGGAACGAGTCTTAAAATGGGGGTAATTTTACAGAGGTTATCAACAGAAAATGTGAGAAAACAAGGTCTTAAAAAGAAGGGAGTTTTAAATTGGGGGGTCATAGAAGGGAGGTTCCACTGCATTAATCATGCCATGGAAATCATGATCAGTTTACAGATAAATACAATGACAATTGAAAGCAATTTGCAGCCCAGTGTCTTATTATTTGATCATATTCTGTCTATTTTTATCATTGCATCTTTGGTACAGAAATTTATGGTTACATCTTGACCAAAAGTCAATTATTATCAATAAAGCAAACAACATGCGCACACAAAAACATACTCAAATGTCAAGAACAGTGTCTATTTTATTCCATGTAGATCTCAAATCCACAGGCACACATCCTCTGCACAGTTCAAAGGTGCTACACATGAAACTATTCTTGGAATTCGAGCACTTTTCAACACATGTATATATTTGTTTTGCACAAGTTTTACTAGACCTGTGAATTCAACGCATTAATCAATACACTTTCAGGACTCTTCCCCAGACTTTAATGCTCATGTCAGCTGTTTCCATGCACAAATAGTCACCCTGTATGTATCTTTCGCTTGATATGCAAGTGTCTAAACAGAAAGAAAAAACACTAAAAACCAAACACAAAAATTCATTCAGTGAGAGTGAATGTACACACATCCTAAAAAACACGAAATGAATAGTCATTCTGTCAGTCATTGATACTGATCCAAGACATTGATGTGACGAAGAAAGGGGTAAGTTTATTTTAGAAAGCTAAAATCTTTCAGAGGGAAATGGTGTTATCAAACACTGGTCGTTTCACATGCTCCCTGTAAATCACTGAAAGCAGACCTCTTCAACTTCAGAAGACCCTCCCGGATCCCTCGTCTTCTTTTTGAGGGGCTATCCAGAGATACTCCAGTGCCGAGAGTATGAAATAAATAAATATATAGCTGTCTGTCAGCGTTCTCTAGAATGAAAATGTCTCTACAAGGTGCAGAACTCTGCACATAATTAAAAAAAAAAAACACACACACAACATATGTTGAAACACTGATCCAAATGTTGGGGGTGGGCGTTTACTAGGTACTAACGGCGCTTACAAGGTAGATTACAGTACATTAAAAACAAAAAACAATATACATTATTTGTATTTTTGACCAAATTATGACATTTTACACAGATTGAGACAGTCAGTGTTCCTCAAGGTGAACAAGGACTGTCAAGGTGTGTGTAAAATGTCATATTTTGGTCAAAAAATACAAATAACATTTATGTATCGATTGGTTCTGGTTAGAATTCCTTTTAATTGTTTTTTTAATGTACAAACATGCACTATTTTGTAGTCTCAGCTGGCCGTCTAATATGGAATGTGACAGAGCATGTGTAAAGTAAACCAACCCACACAGAAACGCACTTTGTTTAACACCACAATGTACTCCAATGCAGGCAGCAAGGAAGAAAGTCAGTGTACTGGCCAGTTGGATCTATAATGTGATTCCTATGACCCATACACAGCAACTGCACATGGCAACTCTTACACCTTCACCCGAATAGCCAATATCTTTCCTCAATATAACTGAATGATGCGTATCGTTTGGATTTATTGATCTTTCCCTCTTCTTCTTCCAGGACCAGGGCATCTTCAATCTCTTCTTTGTGTGTGGGCCAGTAGGAGCCTGCTGTCATCAAGCACCAGTGCCTTGAAGTCCTGGAGCATAAACAGAAAATCACCCATCAGTGAAGACACTTAATTCAAACTTCGAAAAGGGTTGAAAAAATTAACCAAATGCAAGAAAAAGTGTGAAAATAAAGAGTTACAGAAGAGTGTTTGTAATCTATTCATGTACGTAATGGATTGCAAGTGTGAGTAAAAGGTGGTGGTGGGTGGGAGAGGGGGGATGGGATATATACCTGTGGGCATTGGCTTTCCAGATTTTTAGCATTCTGACACACTGAGAAGTGTGAAAATGTGACGTGTTCTAGTGCTCCTGACAGCAAAAGTGTCACACATCTTTAGCTACTTGGAATGAATGCCCAGCTTACCATTGCATTGTACAGTGAAACCCTAACTTTGCCCCCCCCCCCCCCCCCCCCTTTAAAAAAACACAACATTTGTCTTAAAAGAGTCCTACTTTCTCAGATTCCTGTTTATAACCTCTATTCTAAGACATTCTGCTTTTCTTTGATTGAGTTTGCTGTATATATATATATATATATATATATATATATATATATATATATATATAAAACATCAGAAATTGTGAAAGAAACAATTGAAAGTCAGCAGAGACTTTCTTCCGAGATTTGTTAAAATCTCTTAGCAGAGATAGAGAGAGAAGTAAGCATCCCTTCGCAGACAGCCTATTGGGAGCATCAGACCCTCCTCAAGGGGGACCGAGATTTACAGAGCAAAGTCCCTTTGTGGGGGACGTATCGCAAGGTAATCTAGTCCTGAGGAGGACAATTGTATTTGTACCTAGACCAGACACGTGTTTCGACACTATTGTGTCTCATCAGTGGCCAGGTGGTACTGATGGCGAGAGTTGACAACCCATGGTATCCAACTAAGAAGCAAACCATTCTCTGAATGGTAGCATCTGTTGGCATGGGAGACTACCCTCATCTGACAACCCCAAGAGGGTATCTGTGAAGGGAAACACTTTGATTTAAGGCCAAAGTGTAGAATTGATATTTATTAAGAAAGAATTTAGAAATTTAGACAAGTTTTAACCAAGAAATTAGGTTAAAACAAGGGAAATTTAAAAAAGCCTAAAGGGAGGTAACTCTGTACCAGCCTGCAGATCCAGAAATGGATACGCGAACAAGTTAGATCTAATTTTGAAAAGGTTAAACAGGAAAAGCGGTCAACTTTTCACTGCTGTTCAACACAGGACTTGGTAAAGAAGAAGTTTTCTGCTTTATTCAATTGGATCGCTTTAAAGGCGATGCAACTTTCACGGTGACCACATTATAAAACATCAGAAATTGTGAAAGAAACAATTGAAAGTCAGCAGAGACTTTCTTCCGAGATTTGTTAAAATCTCTTAGCAGAGATAGAGAGAGAAGTAAGCATCCCTTCGCAGACAGCCTATTGGGAGCATCAGACCCTCCTCAAGGGGGACCGAGATTTACAGAGCAAAGTCCCTTTGTGGGGGACGTATCGCAAGGTAATCTAGTCCTGAGGAGGACAATTGTATTTGTACCTAGACCAGACACGTGTTTCGACACTATTGTGTCTCATCAGTGGCCAGGTGGTACTTTTTTTCTCTCTCTCTCTCTTTCTCTCTCTCTCTCTTTCTCTTTCTCTTTCTCTCTCTCTCTGATGCGCAAATTGCTCCCATCTTGCTCTATGGCTCAGAACTATGGGGATGTTTTGATATATATATATATATATATGTTGTAGCCCAAGTAGAAAACTTCAGGCCATGTGAGTAAAATATACATGTTTGTAACAGATGGGCGGTGCCTGTTATCGTCCACGTGGTTTTGATATGAAATAAAATATTTATAATTTTGTATGAGTTGTTGAATGATATTTGGATTTTTTTTTTTATCATCATGATTCTGTGTCTCTGTCAGAAAGATGCCAAGTTCGACAACCGTTGTCGGAAAATATTTCTCTGTTTAACAACGGTTACTTCCCGTTGTATGAGTGTGTGTATCTATAGTCTTTCTCTCTCTCTCTCTTTCTCTTTCTCTCTCTCTCTCTCTCTCTCTCTCTTTCTCTCTCTCTCTCTTTCTCTTTCTCTTTCTCTTTCTCTCTCTCTCTGATGCGCAAATTGCTCCCATCTTGCTCTATGGCTCAGAACTATGGGGATGTTTTGACTGTTCACAGATTGAAAAGGTTCACATGTATGCCTGTAAAAGACTACTCGGGATCTCGTCAAACAGTCCAAACCAGAATGGTGTATGGGGAACTTGGAAGATGCACTTTGTCAATCCTAGCAAATATCCGAAGCGTAAAGTACTGGTTGAGACTTAACACTATGCCGGATTCGAGATATGCAAAGATGTCATACATCATGTTAAAAAACGCAGTTGAAAGGGGGAAAACAGAATTGGGTCTCACAAGTTAAATGCCTCCTTTGCATGAATGGATTTGGAGATGTGTGGTTGAACGGGTCTGTAGGTAGGGAATGTGCGTTTATTAGAACATTACAGCAACGTCTGCAAGACTGCTTTGAGCAAAACTGGCACTGTAAACTTGATACAAGTGTGAGATTTGATGTATACATGATGTTTAAAGGAGAACTTGAAAAAGAAAAGTATCTGGGTGTCATTGAAAACCAGTACATACGCAAAATGTACACAAAGTTCAGACTGGGCATTGCACCATTGAAGGTAAATAAACTGCGCTATAATCCTGAGTGCGCTGAATCCAGAAATTGTACATTTTGTAAATCAACTGAAGAAAATGAAAACCACTTCCCAGCTTACAATGCAATCCGTCAAAAGTACACTGATTGGTGCTTGTTTTGACCTTGACCAGTTCTCCAACTCATCGTTGTGTATTTTACAGACTGACAACAAATTACGACTGATTGCATTGTCAAATTATGTGTTCTACGCGTTTAGACAAAGAGAAAATCAATTGTGAAATAGACCGGTATGATCGTACAACCCGAAACCCTTGTCTTCATCTTACTTATATTTTTTTCTTCTCTGTTTTTACTTCTTGTGCCGCTAGGTGTTGATTTTAAGTTGCCTTGCTTCCGGACGGTCAAGTCCACTTTGTTCACATGCTAACTATTTCTCCCCCTTGTACATACACATTGTGTTTGATGCAATAAAAATTCGCCTTCGCCTTCGCCTTCGCCTTCTTTCTCTCTCTCTCTTTCTCTTTCTCTCTCTTTCTCTTTCAACTCCGGAATTTCACAAGTGCGAGTTTTTAGTTTTCAGCCCCAGTAGCGGCCAAGCTTTTACTATTCTACTACGGCTGGTAAGGCTACTACCCACTGCTTGTTTGCGATAATAGTAATGATGAGTCACGCCCCGCGTTGCTGCTATACAGGCAAATCTCCCGATTGTTTGGCTTTGTATAGTGGTGGTTGTGTTGTTGGACCACCACCCTTTCTTTTCTTTCTTCTCCCCGCCAACCGGGTGAGATATGTGGAACACAAATAAACCACCTCCTCCTCGTTGTCGTCGTCGTTGTTGTTGAAAACCAGTAGAATTCTTGTGTCAGGACAATAATGTATACCAGGGAAGGTAACTTCGCCGCCCAACACCACCCATATCAGTCATCATCTCAAACAAAAGTTTTAAAAAGACGAAGAAGAGCAATTCACACTCAAGAAATTTACAACAACTTTATTTTAGACTCGAAATCAAAAACAAAAAATAACCAAGAATATGAACGGGAAAAACCACACACAACATTTGAAACAAAAAAGAGAAAGAAGAGAGAGAGACAGAAATAAATTACAAGAGGAAGGCCGGAATTCTTTCTTCCCCGTTTATTTTTTGTGTCGATTTCTCGTGTATATGATTCTGACTTCTTTTTTTTGTGTGTGTGTGTGTGTGTGTGTGTGTGTGTGTGTGTGTGTGTGTGTGTGTGTGTGTGTGTGTGTGTGTGTGTGTGTGTGTGTGTATGTTGGTGGCCAAACTCGCTTCAAAGAATTTTAAAATAAAGATGAACAATGCTCGAAACCAAAAACGAAAACCAAGAATCGGAACGGGAAAAACCCCACAACATTTGAAACAAAAAGAGTAAGAAGAAATCGCAAGAGGAAGGCCGGGATTCTTTCTTCCTTCCCTGTTCATTTTTGTGTCGATGTTCTTGTTGCGTCAGGACATTAATGTATACGCGGGGATGTAACTTCGCGAAATGAAAAATAGTCATCTATAAATGATTATTCTCAATCGAGAAACAAAGTGATGAGGATAGGCCTATGGGTTTGAATACGGTCAGTTGTCCCCTCAGTGACGAGGCTACCTTTCAATTTCTTCAGAACACCCCAGCGTTGATGTTTCCCGTTCACTGTTTCTGTGCTGGGAAGGACAATAGTTTGTTAGAACGGGGGCCGGTGGTGTCAACTGACGCGGCGAATGTTTCTCCCCCAAGCCGCCAAGCAAGCTGCGACTGAATTGGTCGGTGTTCCATAGCGTTGATTTCTCTTCTTTCTCGAGCACAATAGTTTGTTGGACCGGGGCCGGTGGTGTCAACTGACGCGGTGAATGTTTCTCCCCCAAGCCAGCAAGCTGCGACTGAATTATTCGTGTTCCATAGCGTTGATTTTTCTTCTCTCTCTTTCTCTCTCTCGCATCCCAAGCATGTTTAGTTGATATGAAAAGAAAGGTAAGGGGAAAAAGCAGGAACGATTCTTAAATTCACACACAGGAGAAAAGATCGGGGACGATTCTTTCTTAAAAAAAAAAACCCACGCAACTATACAGTTTCTGTTCAGGTAAAATAACGAACGAAGGGGAAGAATATTCATTTTCTCTCTGCACACGGCCGCGTATAATAGTAACACCAGCTGTTCTACCGCGGATCTTAATCTCCTGAGTGGCCTGCGAGCGGCGAGCACACGCTGTTATTACGCGATACCCCCACGTCAGCGGGCTGATACTATACTCTGCTCTTTTTTTCTGTCTGCGGGGACGAACTCACAGAATGAAACTGAACGCAATGCAATTTTTCAGCAAGACGGTATACTCGTAGCATCGTCAGTCCACCGCTCATGCTCATGGCAAAGGCAGTAGTGAAATTGACAAGAAGAGCGGACAACGGGGGTAGAAGATTATTTCTCTGCCGGTTTGTGCATGGTCGCGGTGTTGAAGTCAAAATCTTTCCCTTCCCTCTTCTTTTTATATTTAGTCAAGTTTTGACTAAATATTTTAACATCGAGGGGGAATCGAAACGAGGGTATGGTGTATGTGTGTGCGTGTGTGTGTGTGTGTGTGTGTGTGTAGAGCGATTCAGACTAAACTACTGGACTGATCTTTATGAAATTTGACATGAGAGTTCCTGGGTATGAAATCCCCGAACGTTTTTTTCATTTTTTGGATAAATGTCTTTGATGACGTCATATCCGGCTTTTCGTGAAAGTTGAGGCGGCACTGTCACGCCCTCATTTTTCAACCAAATTGGTTGAAATTTTGGTCAAGTAATCTTCGACGAAGCCCGGACTTCGGTATTGCATTTCAGCATGGTGGCTTAAAAATTAATTAATGACTTTGGTCATTAAAAATCGAAAAATTGTAAAAAAAATTAAAAATTTATAAAACGATCCAAATTTACGTTCATCTTATTCTCCATCATTTGCTGATTCCAAAAACATATAAATATGTTATATTCGGATTAAAAACAAGCTCTGAAAATTAAATATATAAAAATTATTATCAAAATTTTTTTTTCGAAATCGTTTTAAAAACACTTTCATCTTCTTCCTTGTCGGTTCCTGATTCCAAAAACATATAGATATGATATGTTTGGATTAAAAACACGCTCAGAAAGTTAAAACGAAGAGAGGTACAGAAAAGCGTGCTATCCTTCTCAGCGCAACGAATATCCCGCTCTTCTTGTCAATTCCACGGGCACTGCCTTTGCCACGGGCGGTGGAGTGACGATGCTACGAGTATACGGTCTTGCTGCGTTGCGTTGCGTTCAGTTTCATTCTGTGAGTTCGACAGCTACTTGACTAAATATTGTATTTTCGCCTTACGCGACTTGTTTCTTCTTCCAAAAATCAACCCGCACAAAACAAAACAAAACCACACACACATGAAAAACTAGAATTATGACAACGAGTCATGGGAGGAAGAGCTGCAACTCCGGAATTTCACAACTGCGAGTTTTTAGTTTTCAGCCCCAGTAGCGGCCAAGCTTTTACTATTCTACTACGGCTGGTAAGGCTACTACCCACTGCTTGTTTGCGATAATAGTAATGATGAGTCACGCCCCGCGTTGCTGCTATACAGGCAAATCTCCTGCTTGTTTGGCTTTGTATAGTGGTGGTGAATGTTTCTTCCCCAAGCCGCTTGAGCAAGCTGCGATTGAATTATTCGTGTATAGCGTTGATTTCTTTTCTCTTTCTCATTCTCTCTTTCTCATTCTCTTTCTCTGAGCAATGTGCACTAAACGAGAGAAGTTGACCCCTACTACGATTTAGACGAATGTTTTCTCTCTCTCTCTCGCATCCCAAGCATGTTTAGTTGATATGAAAAGAAAGGTAAGGGAAAAAGCAGGAACGATTCTTAAATTCGCACACAGGTGAAAAGATCGGGGACGATTCTTTCTTTAAAAAAAAACCCACACAACTATACAGTTTCTGTTCAGGTAAAATAACGAACGAAGGGGAAGAATATTCATTTTCTCTCTGCACACGGCCGCGTATAATAGTAACACCAGCTGTACTACCGCGGATCTTAATCTCCTGAGTGGCCTGCGAGCACACGCTGTTATTACGCGATACCCCCACGTCAGTGGGCAGGCTGATACTATACTCTGCTCTTTTTCAGTCTGCGGGGACGGCGGGGGGAAACATACTGCCTTTGTTGTTTTTCATAGATAAAATAATATTCCCAGTTGCAACGCTCTTGATCTCATCGCATATAGTCTAGTGAACACAGTTTACATAGACACCAAACACTCCTAGAGAAATGTGAGCGTGATTTGCACTAAGCGGCCCCGTTATAATAATGCATGCATTCTACATCATATGTGATGTCTTCCAGCACAGCCACACGCACACAACACAAACTATGATGCAACTATTTTATACCTTAATAGTCTGAACAAACAATAAACTTCTGGACCCACATCGTTGAGTCAGAAGAAAATTCATATTTACGACAGGCTTACGCTGACATGATCGACAGACCACAAGACAGCTCACCGCAATGGATACATTTCATTCGAGCGGCGGCAATCATAGGTAACCTCGGACTGGACCATAACTGGATACTTCAGTCAGCAGTCCAAAAGAATGCCGCGCTGATGAAAACTCTATGACGAGGACTAGAATACGAATATGTACGATTTTGGCAAGGAAAGAAGACTGAGGGCTCAAAACTGCAAAAACTACAACACAATTACTGACGGCGATTACGACTGTGAAGCATACTTGACATGTGTAACCAACCCCAAACTGACACAGAAAAGCACTGTGTAGATTGCGTATTAGCGCTCACGATTTAAAAATCGAAAGGGGGAGATACACAAACACACCCAGAGAGGATAGAAAGTGCACCGTGTGTGGCGTGATTGAAGACGAGCTCCATTTCCTGAATAGTTGTACAATATTTCATGATCTACGCTTGCAGCTTATGGAACATGCACGTGTTAATGCTCGAAATCCGAGTCAGCTGATGGCCGCGATGCAAGACGTACCGATACAGCAACAACTTGCTGAATTTGTATACAACTGCATGATTATACGGAATAATGACATAACTACAGATACATAACAATGTTGTAATCACTGCTCCATGGACGATATTTCTTCTTGTCTTTACAAATATCCACTTCGTGTCTGATAAACCCTTTACTGTGTTTTTATGACAATTAAATGAGTTCTGAGTTCTGAGTTCTGAGTTCAAACAACAAGGACTAACTTACACCCATCATGTTATGTGGTGCATGTAAGATTTTTGATAGAAGATGATCACTAAGTACTAGCAGGGGACTACAGCTTTCGACGAATCACTCACTGAATTGCCGTGAAGAACACCGCGCCTGATTAACGCTGTGGAGATCCGGGGGTCAATAAAGCACATATTAACTTGTTTCTGTGTTTGGGGAGAGAGAGAGAGATAGAGAACATGTCCCGTTTAGTTGCGGCTTGAAAACAAAAAGAAAACAAGTCGCGGGGTAAGACGAAAATACAACATTTAGTCAAGTAGCTGTCGAACTCACAGAATGAAACTGAACGCCAATGCCAATTTTTCAGCAAGACGGGTATGGTATATTATACTCGTACTATAGCATCCCGTGTCAGTCCACCGCTCATGCTCATGGCAAACAAAGGCAGTAGTGAAATTGACAAGAAGAGCGGACAACGGGGGGTAGAACATTATTTCCCTGTCGGTTTAAGTCAAGAGAGCAATGTGTTGTGCTACCGGGGCGGGGGAGGATCTGTGGTGAAAACTCCCCTTCCTTTTTATATTTAGTCAAGTTTTGACTAAATATTTTAACGTAGAGGGGGGAATCGAGACGAGGGTCGTGGTGTATGTGTGTGTGTGTGTGTGTGTGTGTGTGTCTGTGTGTGTGTGTAGAGCGATTCAGACCAAACTACTGGACCGATCTTTATGAAATTTGACATGAGAGTTCCTGGGTATGAAATCCCCGAACGTTTTTTTCATTTTTTGGATAAATGTCTTTGATGACGTCATATCCGGCTTTTCGTGAAAGTTGAGGCGGCACTGTCACGCCCTCATTTTTCAACCAAATTGGTTCAAATTTTGGTCAAGTAATCTTCGACGAAGCCCGGGGTTCGGTATTGCATTTCAGCTTGGTGGCTTAAAAATTAATTAATGACTTTGGTCATTAAAAATCGGAAAATTGTAAAAAAAAATAAAAATTTATAAAACGATCCAAATTTACGTTCATCTTATTCTCCATCATTTGCTGATTCCAAAAACATATAAATATGTTATATTTGGATTAAAAACAAGCTCTGAAAATTAAAGATATAAAAATTATTATCAAAATTAAATTGTCCAAATCAATTTAAAAACACTTTCATCTTATTCCTTGTCGGTTCCTGATTCCAAAAACATATAGATATGATATGTTTGGATTAAAAACACGCTCAGAAAGTTAAAACAAAGAGAGGTACAGAAAAGCGTGCTATCCTTCTGACTTAGCGCAACTACTACCCCGCTCTTCTTGTCAATTTCACTGCCTTTGCCATGAGCGGTGGCCTGACGATGGTACGAGTAAAATGGCATTGCGTTCAGTTTCATTCTGTGAGTTCGACAGCTACTTGACTAAATATTGTATTTTCGCCTTACGCGACTTGTTTTGTTTTGTTGTTGAGAAATCTGCATGGTCGCGGTGTTGAAGTCAAAATCTGTCCCTTCCCTCTTCTTTATTTCCCTGCCGGTTTGTCAAGAGAGACCAGCCGGCTCTCTTTCTCTCTCTCTCCTTCCAATTTCATTTCAATATTCTGCCTGGATTTGAAATGGTGGCTGTGTGTGTTGACAAAATAATTACTCACTTTTACGACAGAAATGTGCGGACGGTCCCCATGATTTTCTTGCCGCAAGCCAAACAATCGTCAAACATGTCCGAGCATTTTTCACAGGTGAGAAAATGTCCGCAGGGTAAGAAAGTAATACCACTGTTAGCTAGCTCCACTTTTAAACAAGCTCGGCAGAATTTACGGTTTCTCAAGTTCTGGTTTTCTTTGGCTAAGAATCGTACGCGTTCCAGTTGTTCGCGACGACGACGACGGCGTTCTTCTTCTTCTTCTTCTTCTTCTTTTTCTTCGGCTAAGTACAGCTTTCTTGATAATTGAGCCTGCTTTTCTGGACTTTGTGCGTTAAAATTAATATTAAAAGTCCTACGGTTTTGAGCCATTAAGGACTTGAGTGTTTGTCCGCTTTCAAAAAGAGGAAAGAAAGAAACAAAAAATAAGGAGAGGAGGGCAGGGGGTGGGGTTGAGTTGATAATGCTCTGTGGAATTTGTTAAAATGAAAAGTAGTTAAGATGTTTCTTGGTAAGAATTATAAGTCTGTATTCTATATCTTGAATAACGGGCTTGTAATATTATTTTTTTTTAATTTCAAATCGAGTTAAAAAGTGGAACCTTTCAGGATCACCAATAAAACCAAATAGATGAGCAAGTAAGAGGAACACGAACAATAAATCTCAAAACTTTTTACAAATAAAAGGATTAAGATGTAAGCCACGAAGGCCGTGGTAATAAAAACAATATGTACAGTTTGGCGACTAGTGGGCCTTGGGTGAGGATATGTTGTCTAGAAGGTAGTCGCTGGAATCAGGAGGGATGGCGGGAGCCACTCGACCTCAAACTGAAACACGCTGATGTGATAATCTGGGCTTAGTTATACCCACAGCCCCATGTCCGAGTCCCTGACCAGTCGGCACAGCAGCAAGCTGTGTGACCAGCCTAGAGAACTGCTACTGCGCAGATAATCCTGGGGACTCAGACCATGGAGCTGCATATGGTCATATAAGGTTTTAAAGGTAATTCTATTTGTAGCGCATGGAGCGAAAATGTGTTGAAATGAATAGGGTTCTCCACAATGGCAGGACTTGTTAAAGATATGGAAGCGGCAGCCGCCGGCACGGAGGCGTCTGAAGATAGTGAGGAGGTTTGTTGGGAGATCGGGGTGTAGATCGTTCATATCAATGGGTTGATAGGACAGAGATGTTACGTACTGACTTCGAATGAGTTTACGGATTTTACTGTAGAACTCGGTTACTGAGTAGCCGATGTTAGTGTTAGCTGGGCTAGATTCTGCCGCTTCTTTGGCAGCGACATCCGCCAGTTCATTTCCCCGGACCCCTACGTGAGAGGGGACCCAGAGAAATGATACGGATGTGCCGGATGAGATTAACTGGTGACATATAAAGAGGATTTCTCTTTGTAGCTCTGCCCGATTTGATGTGTTTCGATGCAGAGCTTGTAATGAAGAGCGCGAGTCAGAGCAGAAAACTACCGCACGCGGTGTGACTGGGAGGTCATTTATAAAAGTGCATGCCATGAGCAAGGCAAATAGCTCGGCTGAGAATATGGAGATGTCTTTATTAAGAGTATATTTCCTTGAGATTTTGAGATCTGGGATCACAAAGGCGCAGCCAACGCTGCCGTCTGCAAATTTGGATCCGTCAGTAAAGACTTTTAAATGCTCCGAGAATTTGTAGTTTAGGGTTTCTTTTGTAACAGTAGCTAGGTAGACGGGGTTATCTTTTTTGGTAGTATTATCTTCACTGTCGTATATGATAGTAGGGGTTTCCTCAAGCCAAGGCGGGTAGGAGGGCGGGGGGACCCTGGCCAGCTCACTGACCTTCACCCCGCTATCGGCTAGAATGCGGTTTACTGTGTCGGATAAGGGTAGCGTTTTGGCCAAGAGTTGAGTGCTATGTTTGGTGTTGGCCTCATAATTTTGGTGCTGAGGAAAAAAGTCAGTCAGGACCTCGCAGGCAGAGTTCTCTACCGCGTGGGCTCTGACAGCATACTGAGCTGAACGGAGTTTTATCTCATCCACAAGGGGCAGCCACCCACACTCGCTGTAGACTCGACTCTTACTCGCTTGTTGGGAGAGTCCCAGAGCTATTTTGAGCGCCCTGCACTCTATAATAGCCAGTTTTTTCATGAGCGCCGGGCGCGTCGCGAAATAAGCTTCGCACCCGTAAAGGAGGCGGGAGCGAATTAATGCCCGCACTACCTCTGTGACACACTTACGCCCTCTGGCCCAGGATTGGGACGCCAGGTAGCGTATGATATAAAGATCCTTGTTGGCCTTATTGATCAGATGTTCGATATGACTGGTCCAGTTAAGTCGGGTATCGATGATAACGCCGAGGAACTTAACTTCTGAGCTCGGTTTGATAATATCACAACCTATCTTTATACTGCAGTTCCTGTACAGTTGTCTACGGGAGACAACAAGAAAGACTGTTTTATTTGAGGCTAGTTGGAAGCCGTTGGTGTACATATATTGACAGAGGTTGTCGATTTTAGTTTGGTAAGAAGATAAGTCAACAGTGTTGGTAACTCTGTTATGGCGTGGTCTATTAGTGTCTATTAAGGCGAGGTCGTCCGCATACAGAAGTACACTGGCACCGTCAACCTTAACAGAAGTAATGTCATAGAGCATGATGCTGAATAAGTTTGGCGCGATGATACTGCCCTGGGGAACCCCCATGTCCAGCGCATGGGTTTCGGACACCGAAGAGCCCACCCGGACAGACATCTTGCGATTGCTGATGAAGTTTTTGATGAATTGGTACATGTGGCCAGAGACACCGATTCTGCCGAGTTTTAGGAGTAGACGAGCATGCCAGACGCTGTCGTACGCAGATTTAATATCAAAGAAGGTTCCAAGAAGAGAATTATTACTATGTGCCAAGGTCTTTTTGATTTTTTCAGTGACGTGCACAATGTGGTCCGCACACGAACGACCTTGCCTAAAACCTGCCTGGCATGTAGGAATGATATTGTGTTTATTGAGGTGGAACTCCAGCCTCTGGTTCACCACACGCTCAAAGATCTTGCTGAGGTGGGGGGTTAGTGATATGGGGCGGTAACTGCCAGGTAGATTGCCCGGTTTTCCGCTCTTCAATACTGCTACTACTTGTGAGTCTGACCACGCTGCGGGGATAGTATCCTTTAACCAGCATAGGTTGAAAAACTGAGTGAGCAACTTAACAAAGTTAGGTGGTAGATGTTTTATCATGTGATATGATATTGGGTCTAAACCTGTGGATTTTTTTGGGTCTTTCACAGAAGAGATGGCGTTTTGGACTTCTTTTGCCTTAAACATGCAGTTTATAGGCAACTGGTTGTCATCTGGGGGGTATGTGAAACCCTTCTCCTGATCTAACCTATAATTGAGTCGTTCAGTATCTAGGGATTTTGATTGACTATTTTTGGCAAAGGTATCTGCTAATAGGTTTGCCTTTTCAGAGTCAGTTGTGGTCATTTTATCACCCGATAGTAGTGGCTTTTCTTTAGTTCTGTATCTACATTTAAATCTGCGGATTTTCTTCCAGATTTTGCCACAGTCTTTGTAATCTTTAGTTTCTTTGTTGACAAAGTTTTCCCAGTTTTGAAGTTTAGCCTCAGCGGTGATCTGGTTAAATTGTATTTCAGCTGACTTCATATTCGTGAAGTTAGCGTCTGAGCAGTGCCTGAGATATGTCCTAATGTGATATCGCTTGTTTGCCAAGGCTTCATCACAGTCTGCATTCCACCACTCATTCCTTTTGGCCTTACAGTTAGGATTTACTGATTTAAGCGGAATGTGATTATTGGCAGCAGTGAGTATACATTGACGTATGTTATTGTAAGAGGCTTCGATGTCATCCGTAAGGAGAGTTTCCTCCCTGACACCCTCGAGCTCCGCACGGAAGCTGTCCCAATTTGCCTGTTTGTAATTGTACTTTTTTCTGACCTCCGAGTTATTGCGATTAGGGGCGAAGTGGCGGAAGGTAAGAACAATGGGTAAGTGATCGGAGCCGAGGGCGTCCGGGAAAACGTTCCAGTCGATGTCAGTGACTATGGCATTTGAGCAAAGGGAGAGATCGATTGCTGACGGGGAATGGTCAGCTCTGTCTGGAAGTCTGGTTGCCGAGCCATCGTTTAGTATACAAAAGTCAGTTTCCAAAATGACGTCAGCAAGGTTGCTATTGGCATGTTTGTATCTAGGGTTAGCAGAGTCCCACAGAGGGTGGTGATTATTAAAATCACCCATCACGCACCAGTGTGCCCTGCCATGATCCAGGGATTTTAGCCAGTCGGTAGTTCCTTTTTTATTACACCCGTGGGGGTAATATATGTTAACTATGTTGAGGTTTTTGGATCCTTTTATTTCGATTTCAACAGCACATGTACTGAGATTTTCTGAACTAGGGATGAGAGGTGCAAAGGGTTTGTAATTTAAGGAAGACTTTAGATAAATAGCTGTTTGAATGAGTTGCCCTGAGCCCTTTTGCTCTACTATGGGAGGGAAGTCAAAACCATCTATAGAAGGCAGTAGGGAGCGTTTTCTCTTGACTGACTGGATAACTAAGATGTCAGCAGAGTGATTTGATATATAATTATATAGCTGAGAGAAGTTAGAGTTGATAGAGCGACAGTTCCACTGTAATATGATAAATCCGTGACCGCTTTCACCTTGTTCAGCCATTTTAACACGCACAAAGAAGGTAAGTTAAAGGGCAGATTTAAAATAGGTTAAAAAGTGGTTTTAACAGCTTTCATATCCGTCACGGACAACTGCTTGGCACCAGCAAGAGCGCCCAGCGCCAGAGTGGCGCCGCCCGGAATGAAGCGTTCAACCTTGGTGTTGGAGAGTTGTGTGTATGTAGCTGAGAGGGAGTCGATCAGGTCGAGAGGACTCTGCATCTGTCTGGCCTTAACCATGAAGCCGAGGCACTGCTCGATGAAACCTTGAAGGCCTCTTTGTTGTTCATTTAAATTTGCATATTGCTCTCCTGTTTTTAGCTTATCTAGTGCAGCGTCGGCTAGCTCAAGCTCTGCCTTCTCCTGCTCCTCCCTCATCTGCTGCTTTATTTCCTGTTCAGTTTTAAGTTTGTATTCTCTGAATCTCTGGGCCAATCCCTCCTCCATTCTCCCCATCAACCTCTCGAAGAGCTGCTCTTCTTTCGAGTCCTCCTTCCTGTTCTGGGCTTTGCGTAGGAGGGAGGCCTTTAACCCGGGGGTCCCATGAAGCGGCGCCTCTGCCCGAGCCGTCTGAGACTTACAGGGCGCCTGGGGGCCAGGATTTGGATTTTGCGAAGTTGTTTGGTGCTTCGCGGTTGCAGCAGAACTGTCCGCATGAACTGGAAGGAGTGTATTGTCATGTTCGGTCATTTTGTTTTTGATTTCTTGTATTTTATTTACTTGCCCACCCAGGGGGGGTCTCTGGACAGCCAAAGAGTACCCGGACCGGGGGGTTGAGGTCCGCCGGATCGGTTGCGGAGGGGGACGCCAGAAGGAGTCCCTCATTTCCGCTGGGGCAGTCGCTGTTTTATTTTGTTGTTTGGCGAGCTCGCGCCGCGCCCGATCCAGGGCCTCAGAATATGGTATGTATGCTGCCGACCTGATCTTATTGGCCTGCAGCCTCAGTCTCATTTCCGGGCATCCAAGATAAGCGGCGGAATGCTCGCCCTTGCAGTTTACGCAATGTTTGGCCTTGGTGCACGTCGCTCCGTCGTGGCCCTTGGAGCCACATCGGGGGCAGATCTGCACTTTTGATTTGCATTGTTGTTTTAGGTGCGATAGTCTCTGGCACTTCGTACAGCGCCGCACTGGAGGAGTGTAGGGTTCGACGCCGTACACCTCACTCTCCAGAACGACGCTGTCTGGAAGAATTGCCGTTGTAAACGTGACACGGACCGCCTGAGACGGTTTCCCATCCCTAAGGAGAAGACGGCGAAAAGATCGAACCGAGGAGGGGCCCTTTTCTACAAGACTCCCATCCTCCATCCGGACGCGCACGCCCACTGCCATCTCAGACAGGTCTGTTCCTGAATGTATTGTGGGTATGCGTTTAATGACACCTTCGGTTGTTACCTCCGGACGGTGGCATTTCACTTTGATGCCGCCGATCGAGTCCAGCCTCAATAGCTTGTTTTGTTGTGATGCTGAGGAGCACCCTATCAGGACGCTCCCAGCTGCCAGCATGCGTATTTCTTTGACCTCGCCGATGGCAAGGTCAAAAGTTTTTTTCCTCCTGAGGCCGAGTCCCTGCAATGTTGCAGGGCCCTCCTTCAGGTCCTGCACCACCACGGGGAACTCTAAGAAGGAGGGAGGAGGTTGCTTGGGTTGGTAAAGAAGTTTTCTTCGGGGTCTTTGTTTTGTGTGTGTGTGTGTATTGGCAGGTGGTGGTGGCTGTTGAGTTGTCTGGTTTTCTTGTGATTCAGTTAGGGGTTGGGAGGTGTCGACCCCCCGGGCAGATGTTGCATGGGAAATACCTGTGTTTCCCTGAAGAGGGGGACCCTCGCAGAGGACCTTTTGCTTCTTTTTCTTTTTGGGCTTCTTACGATTGACTTCGGTGAAGTCTTCCTCAAAATGATCAGTAATCTGAGAGCGTGGGGGGCTATCCCGGAAGAGAAGAGATTCCGGAGAGCTCTGCCCCCCCTCAGGGTCGTCCTCCCGCAATCTCTTTCTCTTGAAAGGAGAAGATATGCTGGTTTTCTCATTGGTGATTGCTTTATTAAGCTGTTTGGATTTTGGGGACTGACCAGTCCGGCTGGCCCGGTCAGTCTCATTCAGTGATTCCATGGGAATATCTGGGGCGCGGTCAGAACCGCTTGCTGTTTGGTCCATATTAAGGGACCAATCTTGCTCCCTCAGAGCAGTGGTGTCCGTTGGAAGGTAGTTATCTACCCAGATGAACGTTTCCCGCCTATCAGCAAAGGTGGTGTTTGGCAGTTTGTGTTTAGCAACTTGGCTCATCACTTACAAGGTACGGTACGGTCACCAAGAAAAAACAAGCCAAACAGCTCAGGGTTAAAAAGGCAGGATAAAAGCAGGGTAACAAAAGCGTCCCTAGACAAAGAGTGAGCTGAAGCTCACCCCTCTAGCGACTTTCACTTCTCTCCCGAGAAACTTTGTGCGATCTCATAAGCTGCGAGATAAAGCTCTTGGACACAGACGAATTCCTTTTCTCCATCAGTAAAATCCAGGCGTCGATTTTCGATAACTTGCATGACTATTATATGTTCTGGAATTCCCATTTCACAGACTGCTTCTGTCTTTGCTGATGATGTTATTGCTACGCTGTCGACCTTTTTATTATTTTCTTCTTCAAGTTGTTGGTCAGTAGTAGTGTTCGTTATCCTCCTCCTCCTCCTCGTAGTACTGAAATCCATAATCTCACAAGAAGAAAAAAGAAAAAGTGAAATTTTGGCCTCGCTGATCTCTCTCTCTATATATACGCACACAAAAGCAGGAAAATGTGTGTGTTGTTTTGTAGTAGTTCAACTCCTTTTTCTTTTTCTTTTTTTTAAGTCGACTGCGATCTGACCCAAAGCAATGGGTTTTGTTTTGTTTTGTTGTTTTTATACAGAAGAAAGTCTTAGTAGTGCCACCACCACCACCACCACCTCAGTAGAACAATACCCACCAATAACTAGTGGAATGCCATCACACAGACTTCACGGCCGTTCAATTGCTGTCTGCCTTTTACTACCACCACCGCCCCCGGCCGGGTGATATTTTTTTTTTTTTATAAAAGCTTGAAGTAAAAACAAAAAAAGCCGTCAACTTGTTTTGCTCTAAACAGGGATCTCTCAAGAAAACCTGTTATCAGGTCCAAAACGGTATGTAGTAGTATCTACAGCCCAACGAGGTCTGCAACTATAGTGAGATAAACTTCGCGGCCGTTATAAGAGGTGGTCGTTTGGGTGGGTGAGGAAGAATTCGTTTGGCGGCCGAGAAAATCTACCTCGTCATCCAACCGCAATCTCTGTGGCTACTTCTACTACTTCGGGCAAAAAGTCATGGTTGAGGTAAACCTTGACCGGCGAGAATTTCCATACCAATACTACGGCCATCAGTATACATTTGATAACATTACATTTTCTTCTTTTTTTTTTTTTTAGAGAGAATCAGGAGAGGGGCGCCGGCCTCTTTTTGCACATTTTCTCTATGGGAAAATACAAGACTTAAAAAAGTCACACACACACAAGTTTAAAACACAGCGACCAATGAAAAAAAAACGGGGTGGGTGGCTGGCTGGCCATCTCACCTCCCTCTCTTGCTGTACCCCTCCTTCAATCAAACAAAATCGATAGGGGCGTCTGTGGGGTCATACCCTATATAGTCAGGATTGTACCAAAAGGGCCAATAATCTTCCGAATCATCATCATCAATAACGGTGATGATCTCGTTGTTAGTGTCGGTGGTGTTAGTGTCGGGTGTAGCAAGCGTGAGAGATTCCTCCTGGACTATAGCTTGTTCGTTCGTTGCGTTTTCTTTCTTCCCTTCTTCTTCTTCACAATCAATTTCGATTTGTTGTTCTGTGTGATTTGTTTGTTCTTGCTGGTGGTGCTGGTGTTCTGTACTGACTGAAGGAGAAGGAGGAGTAAGTGTGGTGGCGAATTTGACTTTTTTTCGAGTAGATTGCTGCTGCTTTCTTAATGATGATGGTCGCCGCGCTACTAAAGGCTGTTTTTTTGGTTTCTTTGGTGAGAATACATATTCGTAGGGCCACTCATTTTGTATTTCTTCTTCAAATAGCCTTTCGTCCACCAACACGCTGCCACCTTCCGAAGTACACGTTATAATAGAATCATTATCGCTAGTACTTTCGTCTATTACCTCAGAATTATAATCATCATCATCGTCAGTATCCATCACCATCGGGTTTGTTACTTGACTAGCTTCTAATTCTTTCTTGATATAATCGCTGCTCCATATATTTCGACATTTCCGCTTTCGACCTCTCTTGGTCATCGCTTTTTTTTCTTTTTCTTCTACTACTTGTCTGTTTCCTTTTTCTCCTCCCGAAATAGTAAGGTCTAGTGGCGATTTTCGTTCTGACGAGATCATGATCATGCCAGGGAAAAAAAGATAGTTGTTGTAAATATGCCAATAGTAGTAGTAGTAGTAGTAGCAATAGTACCAATACATGTAGCAACAACAACTGTGTGTGGTCAGTATTTCCCCTTGCTTTCGCGGCCGCGGGCCTTCCTCGGTGAAGTGAAATCGATCGAATTGTGCCCACGGTATTTATAAGACCTACTAAACTTACTACAAGTGGGCGGCGTATTATACTACTAATAACTATTTCTACCACAGTTCCTTTCTTTCTCTCTCATTTTTCCCTCTCTCTCTCGGGGTTTGTGTTGTTTGCTGCGGCGTTTTTGGTTGTAGATATCTTAATATTATTAGAGGACGAAAAAGAAAAGAAAAACTTTGTTGGCTCAAATCCGCCAACACTACCACCACCATCATCATCAAGATTCCTAGCCGACTCTTTCGCCATGCTTTCAAAATTGCAACTTTTTTTGTTCTCAAAACAACACCAACAAAAAAAATGGAGTGAAAACTGATCCAGAGAAAGCTACAGTGAATGTGAATGGCCCTACTTCAAAAAAATCCAAAACGGAGTTCAAAGTGTCTCAGTAGTGATTTTGGGTCGGTAGTCCGAGATTTTTGCCAAGAAACAAAGTTGTAAAGTTCTTGGAGCAGCACGACGGGGGGCCGTGGGTGTGGACCAAACCCCAAAACCGAGAATGAGAAAAACAAAACAAAAACTCACACACACAATTAATAATAAATTAAGAAAAAAAGGAGTCCTGAGGTTCTTTTCCCCGTTCTCTTCATGTGGCGATGTGTGTGTGTCAAAAAAGGGGTATTAGTGTTTGCAAAAATAAGGGGAGTAACTTTCTCGCTCAACTTATATATCAGTCATCTTTGAAAGTGTTACTATCACTAAAAATGAAGAACGGGCAATCTCTCGTTCTCTGATGAATGCATTGCCACTAAAATTGCACAATGAATAGTGGTAAGAATTCCGAGCCAAAAAGTTGTAAGATGTGATGATGTACACAACTAAACGGCAACAAAAGTTTAGTCGTAGGAGCTGGAAATATTATTATTCTGTTTTTCCCTTGTGGCACGCACCCCGGGTAGTGTTGATACCTTTTCGGAAAGTGTTACTATCACTAAAGATGAAGAACGGGCAATCTCTCATTCTCTGATGAATGCATTGCCGCACTAAAATTGCACAATGAATGGTCGGTGGTAACAATTCCGAGCCAAAAAGTTGTAAGATGTGATGTACACAACTAAACGGCAACAAAAGTTTAGTCGTAGGAGCTCGCTCTCTCTCTCTCTCTCTCTCTCTCTCTCTCTCTCTCTCTCTCTCTCTCTCTCTCTCTCTCTCTCAGTCCGTGTTCCTTTCCTCCCTCCTCCCCCAAACACAGCCGTCTCTCGTAGAATTTGCCGTTTTTTCTCAACAAGCCTGTTTCTCTCCTTTGGTCCTTCTTCGAGTCTGACAAATTCTCTCCACTGCACATCTGTAAAAAAATAGGCGCCGCTGGTTTGGGCTGCTCTTTTTTTTGTTCTTCAGGTGTGATATTTGTTAGCAGCGCCGGCCTATAGTGGGTTGTTCATATTTCCCCCAAGTTGTTGATTTTAGCGGGAGGAGGAGGAGGAGGAGGGGGTACTATGCTGCCACGTCATCTCTGCTGAAATCCATCTCGCCCTCCTCAAGTCAGGTAGATTTGTTGTATAGTAGATCGATGATCATCATCTTCAGCGTCGTTGGGTCAACCTGACAACAAATCAGTGTTTTGAAGATCGGTCTGGAACGGGTGGGAGGAGGGATATCTACACAGGTAGATATTTGTGATGCCGGCTTTTGGAAGTGTCTCCTCGATTCTCTCAGCAGTAAAGCAGCCCTCCGTAGTAGTAGTCTCTGCTCGCAGTGAGAGCGTGTGTGTGTGTGTGGGCGATCAATAACAGGCCGACTGGCGCGCACAATTCGGGAGGAGAAGAGTGTTGTGTGTGTGTGTGAGAGAGAGAAAGAGAGAGAGAGCCGTCGTTCTTCCCTCACAATCTACTGTAAGAATCAGTAATAATAATAATAATGTTTGATAAGGCGCTCTGCAGAATTTACGGGGTTTTTTTTTTCTTCTCAATTTCTGGTTTTCTCTAGCTAAGAATCGCACGCCGCGTTCCTTTATATCATGATTAGTGAAGAGAGAGAGAGAGTAAATTATAATGAAAACACAGGCTGGCCACCACCCTTGGCCCGAATATAAAAAAAAAGCGATCGGAGGGTCTGTAGGATCGTACGCCATTATATCCTGATCATCTTCAGAATCGATACTAAAGCTGACGTCAAAAGTGCCGTCATTGTTAGTGTCCGGACAGGTACCAGCGGCCGCGGCCGAAGCAGCAGCGCCGTGTTCAATATCATCTCCTACAGCACTAGTTTCCCCACGGTACGGCGGAACGGCGTTTCCTTTCATTTGGTCCGCCGCGTTCTTCTCTTCCCCTCCACAATCCGCAATCTCGATCATTTCTTCTTCTTCTTCTTCTTGCTGATGCTCTGCCGTACCGAGAGTTGTCAAAGAAAAAGTGACACTTTTCTGAGGTTTTTGCTTTTTCTTTGGTGAGTACGACCAATAATCATCTACCTCCTCTTCGCCGTAGTCTCCTCCACCGTCCGAAAAACACGTTGTAGTAGAAGAAGAATCATCATCATCATCATCATCATCATCGCTCGTCTCAGAACCATAAGTAAGCTCTTCCATCATTGCTGGTGCCGCCGGGATTGTAGCTGGTTGGGGCCGCGAGTCTACTTCCTTCTTGTCGTCCCGCAATATATTTCTTCGATATTTCCGCTTTCGACCTCTCGTCATCGCGGCAGATGTTGTTGTTGTTGTTGTTGTTTTTTCTCCTCGACTTCGTCCTGTAGTAGTCAAATCTAGCGGTTGTTTTTGTGGAGGGGGCAACATGCTCATAGTTGTTATTGGTGCATGTAGTAAGAACTGTGTGTATGTGTGTGTGTGTGAGACCGGACCGGCGGACTTACGGGTATTTATACTACACGGTTGGGGGGGCCCACCAGCGTCCTTCTTTTTCCCCCCTCTTTCTTGTGTGAAAAGTTTTCAACTAAATAGTTGTAAAATGAAAACAACGACTTGAAGCGAAATAACTAAGCGAGTTGAACCCTCCCCTTTACTGACGAGCTGTGATTCTCATACAAGAAAATTCGGAAGCTATTAAAAAGGAAATGGAGCAAAATAAGTTGAGCCCCCTTTCTACGAGCTGTGATTGATTCGTAGTAAAACACAAATAGAAGCAAATGAAAATGTTGGACGTGCGTGTGTGAGTTATTTTATAAGCCTGTGATTAAGGCCGTGATCGGATTCTCGCCACACCCATTACCAGAGATTGTACTTATAATATTAAAGCAAAAACCTCGGCGACCGCCGCTGCCGTGGTGGTGACTCATAATTATGATGGTGGGAAGCCGCGCATTAACTGGGAAATCGCACCGTGGCAGGTGCGTGTTGCGCCGAGAGTGATAATGACCAGCGATCGATTTCTTGTCACTATGAAGAATCCACCGTCGTAGTACAAAGACCCGGTAACGGCGGGATACCTTTATCCGCGGTCTGACTTGATTCCGGTGTACGGTAGTATTATGCAAAATAGTCCATTATCAAAGACGGGGTAGAGTACTATTTCTCCCTTTTACGACTTAATTAGAGCTTTTATAATATCGGATGGTCATCTGCCGGCCGCGATAGCTTTCGGGCAATACTAACAATGCGGGTTCGGAAACAGGTTCCCGGGGGTTTTGCAGTAGCGGGCAGTGGAATGACTCATTTCTTTTTGTTGTTTCGCCGGTTGGGCGAACGGTGTAGTTTGTGAAAGGAATGGCCTTGTGGTGGCGCCTCATGGTTCGTTTAAAAAAAAAAAACTCCACAAAATCGTGTTTCGCGGACCATTTTCTTTCCCAAGAAACAGACGAAATCTCTTTTTTTTTTCCTTTTAGAATCAAAGCTGCAAAAAGTTGTCGCCGACAGGCCGGGGTCGAAACAAGTCAAAAAGCCAACAAAATGTTAAAACACAAAATCCAGATGGAGAAGAGGAGGAATTTTCTCCTCGTTTAACAAGGATTCTGACGAACCCCCTCAAAACGAGAATCGAAAACGTCTCATTCTCTCTCTCTCTTTCTTTATTCGTATAAAATATTATGAAATATTTTGACTGAAAAAAGGGGTTGAAGTTATCGCTTGTTCGCCATGTCTTGTGTTAGGACATTACTGTTTGCAAGGAAGGGTAACTTTTTACCCTCAACACAACCACACCCATATCAGTCATAATCATCTCAATCAAAAGCTTTAAAAAGAAGACGAATAAGAAGAAGACGAGCAAGAAATTACGATGTACAACTTTATTTCAGACAAAACTCCCGAAAACCAAGAATGAGAAACTCACACACACAATTAATAAAATAAGAAAAGAAATTAAGAAAAAAAGAGGAGGTTCTTTTCCCGTTCTCTTCATGTGGTGATGTGTGTGTCAAAAAGGGGTATTAGTATTTGCCAAAGAAGAGGGAGTAACTTTCTCGCTCAACTCATATCAGTCATCTCAAACAAAAAGTTTTAAAAAGAAGACGAATAAGAAGAAGACGAGCAAGAAATTACGATGTACAACTTTATTTCAGACAAAACTCCCGAAAACCAAGAATGAGAAACTCACACACACACAATTAATAATAAAATAAGAAAAGAAATTAAGAAAAAAAGAGGAGGTTCTTTTCCCGTTCTCTTCATGTGGTGATGTGTGTGTCAAAAAGGGGTATTAGTATTTGCCAAAGAAGAGGGAGTAATTTTCTCGCTCAACTCATATCAGTCATCCCAAACAAAAAGTTTTTAAAAAGAAGACGAATAAGAAGAAGACGAGCAAGAAATTACGATGTACAACTTTATTTCAGACAAAACTCCCGAAAACCAAGAATGAGAAACTCACACACACAATTAATAAAATAAGAAAAGAAATTAAGAAAAAAAGAGGAGGTTCTTTTCCCGTTCTCTTCATGTGGTGATGTGTGTGTCAAAAAGGGGTATTAGTATTTGCCAAAGAAGAGGGAGTAATTTTCTCGCTCAACTCATATCAGTCATCCCAAACAAAAAGTTTTTAAAAAGAAGACGAATAAGAAGAAGACGAGCAAGAAATTATGATTTACAACTTTATTTCAGACTCGAAACATAAAACCCCAAAACCAAGAATGAGAAAGAAACAAAAACTCACACACACACAATTAATAATAAAATAAGAAAAGAAATTAAGAAAAAAAGAGGAGGTTCTTTTCCCGTTCTCTTCATGTGGTGATGTGTGTGTGTCAAAAAGGGGTATTAGTATTTGCAAAAGAAGAGGGAGTAACTTTCTCGCTCAACTCATATCAGTCATCTCAAACAAAAAGTTTTAAAAAGAAGACGAATAACAACGACTCATAAAATTACGATTTACA
This sequence comes from Littorina saxatilis, assembly GCF_037325665.1. Lineage (NCBI taxonomy): Eukaryota > Metazoa > Mollusca > Gastropoda > Littorinimorpha > Littorinidae > Littorina > Littorina saxatilis. Next base: position 64,160,845 of record NC_090247.1, read on the forward strand.
ACTTTATTTCAGACTCGAAACACAAAACTCCAAAACCAAGAATGAGAAACAAAACAAAAACTCACACACAATTTGAAACGGAATTACCAAAGAAAAAAGAAGATTTATGATTGAGAAGAAAGAAAGAAGAAGGGGAACCTTTCACCGTCATTTCTGTGTCGAAGTTGTGTCTGGGCATTAATAATGTATACTGGGGGGAGTAACTTTTTGCCGCTCACTACAAATTACCCACATATATCAGTAGTCATCTCAATCAAAAAAGTTTGAAGAAGAAGACGAAGAACAACGTACTACTCTCACTCCCATAAATTATAATGTACAACTTTATTTCTCGACTCGACACCAAACACCTATCCACACACCCAAGAATAACAAGAAAGAAAAAAACCACCTCACACAATTTGAAACGGAATTACCCAAAGAAAAAAGAAAATTCAGGATTGAAAAGAAAGAAAGGAAAGAAGGAGGAAACCTTTCACCGTCATTTCTGCGTTGATATTATGTCAGGACATTTAAGTACGATGATCCACACACAAAAAAAGTGCTGTGGCAGGCTTATAGATATATGATTCTGACAAAAAGAGAACTTCTGTTTATTTGGCCCCAAAACTCGCTTCGAAAGAATTTCAACAACAAAAAGTCTTTGTGTTAGTGGTGGTGGTGTTAGTGACTTTTGAGTACGATGCTAAAAAAGTGCCGTTATAGACTACATAATATATGATTCTGGCAATGAGAACTACTTTTTGTATGCCCCCCAAACTCGCCGCTTCAAAACAATTTCAACAATGGGTCTTTGTGTTAGTAGTGGAGGTGGTGGTGGTGTTAGTGACTTTTGAGCACTTTGCTAAAAAGGTACTTATAAAATATAGGATTCTGGCCAAAAAAAAAGGAGAACTACTTTTTGTATGCCCCCAAAACTCGCTTCGAAAGAATTTCAACAATGAGTCTTTGTGTTAGTAGTGGAGGTGGTGGTGGTGTTAGTGACTTTTGAGCACTTTGCTTAAAAAAAAGTACTTATAAAATATAGGATGATGGCCAAAGGAGAACTACTTTTTTTTTATAGCCCCAAAACTCGCTTCCGAAAGAATTGTAACAACAAAAAGTCTTAGTGTTATGTGGTTGTTAGTGACTTTTGAGCACGATGCTATAAAGAAAATAATGTGATCAAAAAGAGAACTTCTTTTTTGATATCTCTCTACGCGGAGGAATATTATTATCATTATTAGCAGCCAATCAAAGTTAGTGCAGTGACCTTCTTTTTTTTCTCGTAGGAATAATAGGTAAGTGCTTCGGTTCCAACCAATCAAAACGCCCGAGAGAAAACCGACCGACCAATCATAACCAAAAACACAAATCAACCAATCACAGGACACATTGATCTTACATCAACATCTATATAAAGCAGATAACCACGGGTGTGGGTGGGGGAGACTGGTGGCCGTCAGACTGACAACATCTCCCAACGACCGCAGTGAAAAAATAAGTCCCAATATAATAATACTAATACAACAAAGAACAAAGAGTGAAAAAGGCAAAACAAAGAACAAAAGGCAAAAGAAGAATCAAACGCAAAACAAATTTAGGGACTTAGCGAGTTGGGGACCCTTAACAGAGACAAAGAGTAAATCCAAAAATTGTGACAGATAAAACGACGCAACAGCTACAGAAAATACACAAACAGCTAACACAAACGTGAGATGCACACGGGAAAAATAAAAAAAACATTGAAATCCTTTACGAATTCTACAACAATCTGTGCAAGGTAGTTTGAGAAGACCTTCACGCTTTTTGACACAATTCGCATTTTTACAACAAAAAGAAAGAGAATGCAGCACACAAGGGAAAAAACGTTTTTGACCTAAAAGTTGTTTGATATGAACACACACACACAAGTGCTGCGTTTGCTACGAATATGTTTGTTTCTCTCTCTCTCTCTCCCCCAAACATGTGATTGTTGATGAGAGAAAAGAAAGTTCGGAACATACGTTTCCGTTGGTGTGGAAAAGGAACTGGACATATTATTATTATTCTGTTTCCCTTGTGATACACGCACCAGTAGTATGGATACCTTTTAAAAGTGTTACTATCACTAAAATGAAGAACGGGCAATCTCTCATTCTCTGCTGAATGCATTGCCACTAAAATTGCACAATGAATGGTGGTAACAATTCCGAGCCAAAAGTTGTAAGATGTGATGTACAAAACTAAACAACTAAAGTTTAGTCGTAGGAGCTGGAAATATTATTATTCTGTTTCCCTTGTGGCACGCACCAGTAGTGTTGATACCTTTTGAAATTGTTACCATCACTAAAATGAAGAACGGGCAATCTCTCGTTCTCTGATGAATGCATTGCCACTAAAATTGCACAATGAATGGTAGTAACAATTCCGAGCCAAAAGTTGTAAGATGTGATGTACACAACTAAACAACAAAAGTTTAGTCGTAGGAGCTCTCTCTCTCTCTCTCTCTCTCTCTCTCTCTCTCTCTCTCTCTCTCTCTCTCTCTCTCTCTCTCTCTCTCTCTCTCTCTCTCTCTCTCTCTCTCAACAAGAAGTTGAGCCATACAATCTATGATTCGCAGTAAAAAAAAGGAACGCAAACGAATGGACCCCTTAACAGAGACAAAGAGCAAAGCCACAAATTGTAATATTACAAAAAACGACATAACAAAAGTTGATGTAGAGAAAATGTTCAAGCCAATTTCACAAAAAAGAGCAAACGAAAACTTGTGATGCACAACGGGGAAAAAAGAAAAGTTGAAATCCTTTACGATTTCGACAACAATCTGGGCAAGGCAGTTTGAGGACACTCTCTCTCTCTCTCCCCCAAACGTGTGATTGTTGAAAAGAAAGAGAACATACACGTTTCCGTTGGTGTGGAAAAGGAATTGGAAATATTATTATTCTGTTTCCCTTGTGGCACGCACCGGTAGTGTTGATACCTTTTGAAAGTGTTACCATCACTAAAAATGAAGAACGGGCAATCTCTCGTTCTCTGATGAATGCATTGCCACTAAAATTGCACAATGAATGGTGGTAACAATTCCGAGCCAAAAGTTGTAAGATGTGATGTACAAAACTAAACAACAAAAGTCTATCTGTCTCTCTCTCTCTCTCTCTCTCTCTCTCTCTCTCTCTCTCTCTCTCTATCTCTCTCTCTCTCTATCTCTCTCTCTCTCTCTATCTCTCTCTCTCTCTCAACAAGAAGTTGAGCCATACAATCTATGATTCGCAGTAAAAAAAGGAACGCAAACGAATGGACCCCTTAACAGAGACAAAGAGCAAAGCCACAAATTGTAATATTACAAAAAACGACATAACAAAAGTTGATGTAGAGAAAATGTTCAAGCCAATTTCACAAAAAAGAGCAAACGAAAACTTGTGATGCACAACGGGGAAAAAAGAAAAGTTGAAATCCTTTACGATTTCGACAACAATCTGGGCAAGGCAGTTTGAGGACACTCTCTCTCTCTCTCCCCCAAACGTGTGATTGTTGAAAAGAAAGAGAACATACACGTTTCCGTTGGTGTGGAAAAGGAATTGGAAATATTATTATTCTGTTTCCCTTGTGGCACGCACCCGTAGTGTTGATACCTTTTGAAAGTGTTACCATCACTAAAAATGAAGAACGGGCAATCTCTCGTTCTCTGATGAATGCATTGCCACTAAAATTGCACAATGAATGGTGGTAACAATTTCGAGCCAAAAGTTGTAAGATGTGATGTACAAAACTAAACAACAAAAGTTTAGTCGTAGGAGCCCTGGGAAAATAACACTCCCCTTCCGAGATTGCAGTGTTTCTTTCCTGGGAATAATACACTCCCAGTCTTTTTATCCTGGAAGTCTTTTATGCCTCCTACACCAGGCAGAAAAATGTGGTTGAAAATGGGATGGAGAAGAAAAAGGAGGGAAATCAGTGTGGACTGAGACGAAACAAGAGCAACTCACTCAAGAAATTCAAAACAAAAATAAACCTCGAAACGAAAACCAGAATGAAAGGAAAACCTCAAAATTGGAAACAAAAAGAGAAAGAAGAGAGAAATCAAGAGGAAGTCTTCTTTTCCCCGTTATTTTTGTGTAGATGTCTCATTTTGTTGTGGCTTTAAGTACGATGCTCAAAAGGTGCTGTGCACAATATAGACATATATGATTCTGACTTCTCTTCTTTTTGTGTGTGTGTGTGTTGGCCCAACTCGCTTCAAAGAATTTTAAAATAAAGATGAACAATGATAAACCTCGAAACAAAACAAAAAACAAGAATCGGAAAGGGAAAAACCCACAACATTTGAAACAAAAAGAGAAAGACATTACAAGTGGAAGGCCGGGGGTTCCTGTTACTCTGATCGGAAAAAAAGATAGAACAAAACGATTATGTGTGGACTATTATGGGCGTACGTCTAAACGACAAAACAGTGTCAGATGATGCCTATCCTCTCCCAAGAATTGACACACTTGTCTTGACGCACTTCCCTTCCTCCTTTTTTCTTCTTCCAAAATCAACCTCACAAAAACACACACCTGAAAAACTAGAATTATGACAAACGAGTCAGGGAGGAGGAGGAAAAAAAGAGAGAACTCCAGAATTTCACATTTCATGCGCGGCACTGCAATCGAGTTTTTTTTTAGTTTTCAGCCCCAGTAGCGCCAAGCTTTTACTTTTACTACTTCGCGGCTGAAGGCTACCCGCTGCTGTTTGTAATTATAATGATGAGTCACGCCCGAGCGCCGCATCAACTCCAGAATTATTTCGCATCTCCCCTTCATGCGCGGCACTGCAATCGATCGAGGTTTTCAGCCCGGCCAAGCTTTTACTATTATTACTACTACTACTACTACTACTACTACGGCTGGACGCTACCCACGGCTGTTTGTAATAATAATGATGAGTCACGCCCGCCCTGCTGCTATACAGACAATCTCCCACTTTTTTGTTGGCTTTCTTTTTTTCTTTCTCCTCCTCCAACCGGCCCCGGTGAGATATATGTGGAACAAAAATAAACCTCCTCCTCGTCGTCGTTGTTGAAAATCAGTAGAATTTTTTCTGATTTGATCGAATAGTTTCTGGAAGATGATATGAGGCCCCAAAGTGGGAGATATGTTTCCGTTTTAAAAAGTGAACGTGCAAGCATATAACTTGTTCCTGTTTAGGGAGGGAAAGAATCAGCAGGAACGATTCTTAGAGCAATGGGAACATGAAAGTTTACACAATATTCGAAAAGATTCTTCACTGACGTTGGAACGGGGGCCCAGGGTGAACGCGGAATTCTTCAGAATAGTATTCAACTGACGACGTGGCGATTGTTTTTCCCCCGTGAAGTCAAGCCAGCAACGACTGGAGACGGAGAGATGCGAAATAATTCTGAAGTTGTTGCGGCGCGGCGGGCGTGACTCATCATTGTTATTACAAACAGTAGTGGGTCAGCCTCCAGCCATAGTAGTAATAGTAAAAGCTTGGCGCTACTGGGGTTGAAAACTAAAAAAATCGATTGCAGTGCCGCGCATGAAGGGGAGATGTAACATTCTGGAGTTCTCTCTTTTTTTTTCTCCTCCTCCCTGATTCTTTTTCTCTGTGGTAACGCAGCAGCAGTGTTGATATAAACAAAAAAACAGAATATGTTTACCGTTCATTATTTCTGTGGTGAAGAACAAACAAAAAAAGAGCAGAAACGATTCTTAGATTCACACAAGGGAGAAAAGATCGGGATGAATTTTTCCCTAAAAACTATATAGTTTCTGTTCGGGTGAAATAAAGAACTGGGAGGGAATATTCTTTCCTCTGTGGCACGCAACAACAACCGAGTGTGGATAAAACAGACTTCAGCAAAACGGTGGTACAGATTTACTGACTTGATCGAATATTACTTTCTGGAAGATGATATGAGGCCCCACAGTGGGAGATATGTTTCCGTTTTAAAAAGGCGAACGTGCAAGCATATAACTTGTTCCTGTTTAGGGAGGGAAAGAATCAGCAGGAACGATTCTTAGAGCAACGCGAACATGACCCCGTGCGGCTTGGAAAGTTAGGAGAAAAAAAAGAGTGAAGGGGTTTACAAAATTCGAAAAGATTCTTCACTGTCGTAGGGTAGTAGAAAGAACACAGAATTCTTCAGAATAGTATTCAACTGACGACGTGGCGTTTGTTTTCCCCTCTGAAGCCAAGCCAGCAACGACTGAATATTCGTGTATAGCCTTGATTTTACTCTCTCTCTCTCTCTCTCTCCCTCTCTCTCTCTCTCTCTCTCTCTCTCCCCCTCTCTCTCTCTCTCTCTCTCTCTCTTTCAATCTATATCTCTGTGTCTAGTTCTGTTTGTTTGTCTCGTTTCATTTTGTTGCCGTCTCAGTGTTAACCTCTTACTCAAAACCACAACGAAATTGCGCTGGTTTGGTGTGATACAAGACAAAACCGTATTCCTCTAACATTCATTTATAAAATAAGGCGAACAGTACAATCTGCATCCCCGTGAAAAGAAAAAAAACAAAATCTTTTTTTTTTCTCTCGAGAATGATAACCATTAATAGAAGCTGCACATTAGTTAGCTTATTTTTGCCTTGCTTGCCAATATGCTTCCAAGGTGCCAGCTTATTTTTGCCTTGCTTGCCAATATGCTTCCAAGGTGCCAGTGAGCGGAAAGTTTAGCTGGAATGCGGGAAGGTCTGGCACTCTTTCGGCTGCGCTACCGCGGATCTAATCTCGTGAGCGGCCTGCTACGAGCACGCTATTGTTGTTACACGATCGATACCCTCAACGGGCTGATACTTTCAATCTGCGGCCGGGAGAAACACACTTTGCCTTTTTGTTTGTTTGTTTTCATAAAATAATCTTCCCATTCATGTTTGTCTTGTGCACGTTTAAGACCAAGTGATTGATTTGTGTGAATTACAGGCATTCCCTTTGCTATATAAATTATACATTGCATGCGAGCCGAGGATGTGCGTGGTGACTGGCCTTTCTCTTTTATTTGATCACGGTGAAAATGCACACACACATTCACACACACACACACACACTCTCACTCCCTCTCTCTCTCTCTTTCTTTCTCTTTCTTACACACACACACACACACACACACACACACACACACACACACACACACACACACACACAAACAGTAACACTAACACATGTGCACAAAATGAACACACACACACCGCGCGAGAGAAAAAGACGTCAAAGACTTTTAACCGTGACGTAATCTTTTTATGACGCTATATTTCTCGTCAATGTGTGACGAGTTCCCGCCAAGTCGGTTTTTTTGTGGTTTATTTCGCATTTAGGTCCCAGGTAACATTATGAAGTATGATACGATCAATCGGACCTACTATTATCAAGTTAGTGTATCAAGTTTTGAACGAACTGCGCCCAGTAGTTTCCCAGCAATAAGCTGTTAAGTGGAGACAGACACACAATTAAAGTCTGCTGAGCCATTGTACTAGCGTACTCGGGGATAAAACAGACTTCAGCAGAACGGGTGGTACAGGTTTACCAATTTGATGGAATAGTAGAGTCTGGAAGATGATATGAGGTTCCAAAAAAAACTGAAAAGTGTAAGACACGAGGTGAACATGCAAGCATATAACTTGTTTCTTGGTAGTGTTCATACGGGCATTCTCTCATTCTCTGAGTAATGTAGTGCACTAAAATCGCACAGTGAATTCCGAACCAGTTGTGAGATGCAAAACAAAACAAATGTTGACTCATAGCAGCTGTGACGAGATAGTTTCAGAACGAGGGAACGAGTCTTTTCCTCCGCTGTGGGCGACACACACAAAAAAAGAGCGAAGGCAGGAACGATTCTTTGATCGAGAGAACAATGTCCCCGTTTTGAGTTGCGGCTTGGAAAGGAAAGGGAGACGGGTCCGAGGGAGACAATACTTTGCCGTTGGAACGTGACGGGACCGGTGATATCGATCAACTGGCGCGACAAATGTTGCCGCCAAGCGAGCAACGACTGAATAGTCGTGTACAGCGTTGGATTTTAGCGACAAAGGCCGGAGGAATATTCTTGTTTTTCTCTACACGGCACGCAACGGCAGTTGTAGCGTTGATAAAGTGACAGAATGTGTTTCCCGTTCATTGTTTCTGATTTGATCGAATATTAGTTTCTGGAAGATGATATGAGGCCCCACAGTGGGAGATATGTTTCCGTTTTAAAAAGTGAACGTGCAAGCTTTGTTTCTGTTTAAATTCGACAAACTGCGAAAATTTTGCTGTGTGCGATTTTAAGGGGAGAGAAAGGAGGGGGAAAAAAAGGTGTGTGTGTGAAAGAAGAATCAGTAGAAGTTAGTTTTCTACCCGCTCGGCAGAATTTGCTGGTTTTTCTTCCACCACCAGATTTCTTGGTTTTCTCTGACACGCGCGTAGGTGAAGAAAAAAGTTGCGGAGAAATTTTCTCTAACCCCACTTTTCTACCACGGCTCGGCAGACTTTGCAGTTTTTCTCAATTTTTGGTTTCTCCACCGGCTGTGTACGCGGTAGATTCGCCGCGGCGACGCCGGTGAGCGAGCTTGTCTGAAGTATTACCAGTTTTCTCGCTAAACTAACTGTGGTTGTTGTTCTCCTTTGGACAATTTCATCCGGGCCGGCTGTTGTGAGCTTTGATTTTTCTTCTTCTGCTGGCAAATTCTCTCTCTTTTTCCTTCCTCCACATAATCTATTACGGCCGGTTTTCTGTAAGTTTAAAACAAAAAGTTTACCCCACTTCCCCGCAAGACATTCCTCTCTCTCTCTCTCTCTCTCTCTCTCTCTCTCTCTTTCATTCTCTTTCTCTGAGCCGATGTGCATTAAACAAGAGAAGTTGAGCCATACTACGATTTAGACAATCTGGGATTCACACAAGGGAGAAAAGATCAAGGACGATTCTTTCCTAAAAAAACCCAAACTATACAGTTTTTGATCGGCTGAAATAAAGAACGGGGGGGGGGGGGGGGGGGGAATATTCTTTTTCTCTGTGGCACGGCACGGCACGCAACAGTAGTAGCAGCGTTGATAAAAACAGACAGAACAAGACAGAGAGACAGACAGAACAGGACAGAACAGAACAGGACAGACAGACAGAGAGGGAACTTTGAACTTTTGAACTTTGACAACACCGCGGCCGCTCGGCAGTGTTGTGTCACGCTCCAGAATACGCCGCGATTGTCAGTCCTGCCTGGCTTACCTCCCTTACTCCCCTGCGTTCTGTGACTGAGAGGACTCGTCTCATTCTATTTCTGAGTTAAAAGGTGTGTGTTCGTGTGTGTGTTTGTGTGTTCGTGTGTGTGTGTGTGTGTTCGTGTGTGTGTGTGTGTTCGTGTATGTGTTCGTGTGTGTGTGTGTGTTCGTGTGTGTGTGTGTGTTCGTGTGTGTTATTGTGTGTGTGTGTGTTATTGTGTGTGTGTGTTATTGTTTGCTGTTATAAATACACTTAAAAAAATAACCCCCACTCCGATTCGGACCCAAATTTTGAAAAACTTTGTTTTGATACAAGATTTTCTTCTCGACATAAAAAGTCACGCTGAAACCCCGTAATGTCTTAGTTAGAAAATGTGTCTTCATCGGCTCAAAATTTCATTGTAATCTATAGCGAGGGTTCTTCTGGGGTTTTCAACATGGCGGTATACTACAAACAAACACACACACACACCAAATGACCCCCCCCCCCCTTAAAATACAACCCGGGGTCTTTATTAGACGTAGGGTTTACCATCTAACAGATACTCCGATTCGGACCCAAATTTTGAAAAACTTTGTTTTGATACAAGATTTTCTTCTCGACATAAAAAGTCACGCTGAAACCCCGTAATGTCTTAGTTAGAAAATGTGTCTTCATCGGCTCAAAATTTCATTGTAATCTATAGCGAGGGTTCTTCTGGGGTTTTCAACATGGCCAAATGTGATCTCAGGCAGTGTGGGGATAGTGAAAATATAAGAGGACCATAGAACAAAGAATTTCCCACTTGGGCTATAACATATATATATATATATATATATATATATATATCCCATGACCTCCCTTCTTTGTCTCTGTTACTTCAGTATGGGTATATATGTTGTATTTTTATAGCTCAATAAATACATCATGGACTCCAAAAAATATATGATAGTGCAGATTCCGATTTGGGCAAAGGACTACTTTCCTCCCGACCTTTGACCTCGCGCCGAACAATGTGACACATTTGTATGAAGTTCTAAAATCGTATTGCACGGCTCAGAAAACCATATCAGTTGCACGCAAAAATGAATCTCAGAACTGATCTGATGTATGAGATGCAATAAGCAAAAGTTTCTTTCATTATGAAAGCAATGCAGGTCGAAAAAAACGAACATTCAACTTACAAGATAACCAGATGCTAGCGAACCAAAACAAAAACACGAGTACCCTCCCCTTGCATCGTTAGCAGACGACTTTTGAGAATCTGTCGGTAGTTTGTTTTGGTGTGCGCCTTCAGCTATCAAACATCGGCTGTTTCACGTGTTTTGCGAGCAAGTCTACTCTTTTGCCTGGCTCTGCAGTAAGTCCACATATTTTTCCGTAATCCAGTCATATTCCTTCAAAATGCAATCAATCGGCGGTGACAGACGTGTCGGTCGCGTTTTCCTCACACCCATGCCAGTTTAAGTTCATCCATGCAAACACACTCGCAAAACAGTTTATCACGTAGATACATTTCAAATAGGGAGCAAATGGTTAAATCTAAACCTACATATTTGTTCCCTAAAATTTGCTTCTCTGTCAATAAGCCTAATTACACACGTTCGAGAAAAACAACGTGGAATCAATTCTGAATCGAGTAAGCCAAATGGGTCCCAACCCCGTTTCGCCCGTTCTGCCGACCTGAAACGCAAAACAAAAGAATTGTGCGCTTCAACTAAATTAATTTCTATTCGACTTCATTACTTTCTTGCAACTTATGAACCTTTACTTAAAGCTTTTAAATGGTCTGAAAGTAGTGTTACCGCGTACTTATCGATGCACTCATTCGTTTTATTTTTTCAGCGACGGTCACTTAAGGTTGCAAAAGGGCTAAGTCTCGCTGGCAACAGTTTTACCCTGCACAGATCGCAACAGTGCCGCTAGTAGTCTACACTTTGTGTTTGATGGTAGAATGGGATATACAGATTACAACACTCGTGGTTTTTTATATGGCTTGTATTTCAGTCAAGACCCAGCGGGAATATCAATCGAGAGCCACTCGCCAGAGGCTCGTGTCTCCCGATGATATTCATCCGCTGGGTCTTGACTGAAATACAAGCCATATAAAAAACCACTCGTGTTGTAACCTATACATATATATATATATATATGTGTGTGTGTGTGTGTGTGTGTGTGTGTGTGTGTGTGTGTGCGTGTGTGGGTGTGTGTGTGTGTGTGTGTGTGTGTGTGTGTGTGTGTGAGAGAGAGAGAGTGATATGATGCTCCACAGAGTATCGATCCCTTATAACGTGTCATGGAGAACAAAGAAAGAAACACATTCGGGAAAATATTTAACAATTTCACCCACATGTTGCTGAAAATGATGAGCATGCGCACAATCAGTTCCCGTGACGTGAAGATAAACTTGAAGCTGAGGCACTTGTCGGCATCGAGGAGGCTCGTGACGTCATCAACCTCGGGCAGCTTGGTTTGGTTGGAGGCGGCGATCTTCTCCAGAACTTGCAGAGCTTCCTTCTCGCGACCCTTGGAGGCCAGCCAGCGGGGAGACTCCGGGATCAACCTTTAATTATAAGTATATACAGTCCAACCCACTTTTATGGAACTCGGATATAGCCAACATCGCTTAGGCTATAGGAAAGAACTATGTGGGCTCCGGATAAGAACAGCCTCGGATATAAGAAGTGGAAAAAAGAACCCTGCTCAACTTTCTGATAAGCTGCTTTCACTGCACGGTGAGCGTCTTCTTGAATTTGTGTTCGCTTTGGACTTCAGGGATTTTACTTGTGGAAAGAAATTCCAGCAGAGACATCCTTGTTTGACGGTTTAGTTGTTTTCGTGTCTCATTTAAGCAGAAACTCCAAATAAAGTGTGCTTACCACCAGTAGGCGAGGAGGAAGATGGATGGGACAGACAGAGCGATCTCCAGGTATCTCCAGTTCCTGATGAAGTATGTGAAGATGAGCAGGAGCAGCATTCCCAGGCACCAAGACAGCCCCATGAAGATTCCAACAAACACCCGCTTTGACGGTCCCACAATCTCCATCCCTGAAATGGAGCTTTGTTTATATATATTTCCCCCTCCCCCCAAAATGCTGCTGATCAAACGTTGGATCATGTATTCCACTCGTGGAGTCTAATGTGTGACAAACAAATGGAATGTTGACATTGAAATTAGAATCAAAGCACAATCTGTATTTTCTTATTCGGTATCGAATAAATCGAATGTGGGGGTAAAATCTGCTTCAATTGCAAGATCATGACTTGCTTTTCTCTGTCTAGATAATTGTACTTCTTGAAATTGGCAGGGAAACATTCTGTCAGGAGTTTATTTTGGCTGACGCCCGGCTGACGTCCTCCATGTAGCTGCGTCACTCACCAATGACCATGCCGTTGACCCAGAGAGCCAAGCGGGCCATACCGAGGACGAAGCGACAGACGTTGAGCGCGATGAAGTTGTCGGTGAAAGCGATACCGAAACCTCCAGCGACCAGAGCCAAGCCGCCTATGTAGAATGGTATCTTCCGACCAAACCTGGAAAGATTAAATCAGATCAGATCAATTTTTATGTCCGAGGTCAACGCGAACATATTTGTTTTGTTTTCATACAACCCTCGCACAGAACGAGGAAAGAAGCACGTACAGCAACCTACAAGTCTTTCCTCTTCTTCTTCGTTCATGGGCTGAAACCCCCACATTCACTCATGTTTTTGCAAAGCTAAATTACATCAGGCGCATGAATTAACAAAAGAAATAATTATTTATCAGACAGTTCTTGTCAGCAATAAAACGCAGACGAAATTCCCAAACTAAGGCTAAAATAACGTCATACACAAGAATAAGCAAACAAATAACTGTTTATCTGACACTACTTTTATTATATATCAGACAATACCTGTCAGCAACAAAACCGCAGACGAAAGTACCAAACAGACATCCCATCTCTGATATGAGGTTTGAACTGGCCCTCAGAACACTACGGTCACACACCACGTCAAACTGCAATCAATCAGGACAAGACATAGGCAAGGTCATTTACAGTGGACTTTCGTTTCAAAATGATTGTACACAATATCAGCCCTTCATTCATACAATAAAGGACCGTATATCCAAAAACGGACACACGCCACATTTATCTTAAACAGAGAATCTTAAACCCCATTAGGCGCAGCCAGGACTGGAACAACAAACCTCCAAAGTTGATCAAAGTTGAGGGCCAATGTCCTTAGCACCAGACCGCGCAGCGAGCGTGAGGATTTTGGTTTTGGAATGGAACTAAGTGTAAAAGCTAAGTATAGCATGTAAAAGTCATTCGAAATCTCAGCCAGTGAACTGCTTGTTTTTTTTACACGGGTAGGAGTGTGCCTCTAAAATAAAGTTCCTGATAAGTTATCTTATCGTATCTTATCTTATCTTATCTTATCTTATCTTATCCTATCGTATCTTATCTTATCTTATCTTATCCTTTTTTAAATCTTATTTCTATCTTATCTTATTTAATCTTATCTTATCGTATCTTATCTTATTCTATTTTTATCTTATTTTATCTGAGGTTGTTGTTTATTGTTTATTGTAGCTGGTCTGGAGTCGATGCAGTTGTATAAACTGCAACACTACTCGCAAGTCACGCCGTAATTGCGTCAAATATGTAAGGCCGACGTTTTGCCATAGCGCTTATATCGACAAATATAGCGCTGGAGACGCAATACAAGCATGCATACCATTTTCTAACGTTTATTTGCAAACTTACATCAGAGGCGATGGTAGTTTCAAACACAGAGTGGTCGTACACCCATTTCGTACAATCGTGTGTGTTCCTCGATGCTGAATACGATGTCTCGTTGAAACCGTCGTCCGTCGCGTTGCTCCATTTGGCGTCTTGGAAATTCGACACGATGACGTCATTGCTGACGTCACTGTAGAGGCGACATTTTGAAAACGTGCCGTCCAATTGGCGAGGCACGGACTGGTTGAGAATCGAGGCATACGATGTGTTCGTCACGTGGAAATGGTCGTTTGGGTAACCAGGAATGGCGCATCTGAAAAAAAGAGAAACATTACAATGCATGACGTGACAGGACATGACAGGACATGACAGAACTTGACAAGACATGACATGGCATAGCATGGCATGACATGATATGACATGACGTGACGTGACGTGACGTGACGTGACGTGACGTGACGTGACGCGAGGTGTGAAATAATAAAATAAAATAAGATGTCAGGTACCTTGATGGAAATCCCTTTTTTTTCGTCGAAAAAGCACACCCGTACGTAAAATTATATACATATATATATATTGCACCCATGTTCTTACCTCAACTTAAAGGGCAGCTGTCGGGTTGTGGCTCTCAAAATCTGTTCCTTAGAATGAGTTATCATGTAACTGAAACTATACTTAAAAGTTACTTGGTGATTTTGACAGCTTGATAACAAAAGTCCGAAGACTTTAGACATGCTACAATGTCTTTAATCGAAGAAAGTTTGCATTCTTGGCCGAGGCAATGCAGCCCGCTCGAAAATTACTTCCCTTGGACGCGTGACGTCAGCCGCGGAATCGGCCGGGTTGAACGGTGCTCTCTTTATGCCGTGAAATGGGCGCAATCGGGTTGTCTAGTCAAGCCCTCAAGCATACTTCACGAGTAGGTGAAGAGAAACTTAGGATGGGGTGACTTCTCCCAGGCCAAAATTTCGCAGTAAAAAACGGAGTTCACAACATGTCTTCTGTCCCGCTCCTGCTTTTGTTCCACTTGAACCCTGTTGTTACACGACACTTGAGATTGCCACAAGTTCTCAAACGTCGTATAGTTGTGTTCTTTTATTCTACGTCGCCCGTCTTCGCAGCAGCAGAAAACAACTCGTCAAATTGAGTTCGAGGATTTATTCAGCATTCAATACATACAACTGCACAACGTAGCAGAACTCAAATAGAAGCTTTTTTAACATTCAAATCGCGCTGGCATATATAGCAAATACTCAATCTCGAGAATATTCCAGACCGAACATGACACAACTACATTATACGAGCCGCGCATGGACTAAACTAGCGACATTCTCTATGACGTACATCAAAAGCGCCGACGCACTTAATCCGAACGAACGCCACGAACTCACGACTAAAACAGCATGGTAAACAACTTGTTTTGACAGGACTAGAAAGTTCACCTGCATTCTCGTCCAAGCATAAATATTGTGTTTACAAAATATAATATCGGTACTTTCCCACAAAGTACAAATAAGTCAACTACATGCAACACACAAAACTGAACCAAAGCTCAGCAACGGTAGCGTTTCCTAACATTACCCCCAACACCAGAAGAAATTTACCTAATTTCTTTCAATCATTGAAACGCTACTTGTACACATATTATGTATACATAACAGATTGAAATCCAGGTATGTACATTAGTCTGCTGGAGAATGAACACAGTTTCACTCACATACTCGGCTGAGAAAATCTGCTCCAACATTGTCTGAACCTTTGATCGATTCCACTCGCATATCAAAGTTCTGCAAGTACATCACCCACCTCATGATACGATTATTCACAAACTTCGCAGAGTTCAGGTAGGTGAGGGGTTTGTGATCAGTCTGAAGCACGAATTTCACCCCTTGGAGGTAGAGTTCAAATTTCTTGATTCCCCACACGATGGCTAAACACTCTTTCTCCATGGTCGAGTAGTTCTTCTCGGCTCCTGACAGCTTCTTGCTGGCATAGCTGACCGGAAACGGTTTACCTCCATGTTCTTGCATCAACATGGCGCCGATCCCTTCGTCCGATGCGTCTGTACGCAAGATGAACTCTTTGGCAGTATCAGGAAGGCGTAGCACCGGGTCTCGTGACATCAGGTCGCGCACAGTCTGATATGCCTTCACCTGAGCTGGTCCCCAGAGTATTCGGTTGGGGCATCCTTTCCGGGTCATGTCCGACAAAGGCGCCGTTATGGCGGCGAAGTTTGGAATGAACTCTCTGTAGTACCCAGCCAATCCAAGGAAGGATCGCACCTGCTTCTTGGTTTCAGGACGTGGCGCATTGAGGATCTTGGTGACGTTTTCCAACAAAAGCCCCTTTTGACCTTCCTTCAGTGAATTACCTATGAAGTCAACGTTGTCGGTCCCCAAAATGCACTTGATGGGTCTCACGGTCAGATTGGCTTTTGTCAGGCGGGAAAACAGTTCCCTCAAAGTCTCCAGATGCTCCGCAAAGGTCTCCGTGTGGACTAGCAGATCATCCCAGTAGTACACAACATTCTTCATTCCTTTGAGCATTTTTCGCATTCCCCTCTTCAGGGTAGCACCACTGTTCATGACCATGCCAAAAGGCATCCGCAGGCACTCATACGTTCCGTCTGGAGTTGCAAAGGCGGTCTTTGGTATGTCCTCTTCGCGCACAGGAATCTGCCAATATCCCTTGCTGAGATCAATCTTCGAGAAGATCTTATTGCCGGTTAACTGTCGGAATAGATCAGTTGCCGTCGGCATTGGTTCAGGGTCAAACACGGTGATCTTATTGACTTTCCTGAAGTCAATGCATACCCTGTTTGTGCCGTCTTTCTTCTTGACAACAACAACGGGAGATGAGTAAGGGGATGATGACTCACGGATGACCCCCATCTTCAACATGTTGTCGATGTCCTTCTTCAAGGATTCCCGAGCCTGAAACGGGATAGGGTATGGTTTTGAGCGAACAGGAACGTCAGATGTGAGGTGGACTTCATGTTCGACCAAGGACGTAGAGCCTGGAACATCAGAGAACCTATGGGTGAAGTCGCCCATAAAATCATGCAGCTCCTTCTGCTGATCTTCTGTCAGGTCAGGTCCTAGCTTGACGTCATCCACTCCCTCTTTCTTGTGGAGGTCTCCCAACTCCAGTAGTTCCTCACCATCGAACTCGTCTAGTTCGGCTGGTTCTTCCACACTTGCTGCGACCTGTACTGCTTCCGGAGGTATCTCCACATACAGTTTCAGGAGGTTAGCGTGGTAGATCTTGGACTTCTTGCCGACATTCACCTTGTAGTCGTTGATCCCTACCACGGCCTCAACCTCGTATGGGCCTTTCCACTGCATCAGTAGTTTGTTGTGATCAGTGGGAAGCAGTATCAGCACTTTGTTACCTGGTGTAAACTTCCTGTTTACGGCTTTGCGGTCGTAGTAGTGCTTTCCGCTATCCTGAGACTTTCTCAAGTTTTCTCTCGCAATCTCGAGAGTCTCCTCCAGTTTCTCTCGCAACTCGAACACGTACTGGTAACTGTTCTTCACTTCAGGTGTGTCCACATCTTTCGTCCACAATTCCTTTAGTATTTGCATCGGACCTCTCACGGTCCGCCCGTACATCAGCTCGAACGGGGAGAATCCAGTGGACTCTTGTGGCACCTCCCTGTATGCAAATAGCAAGGCATTGATGTAGCGATGCCACTGCCTTGGCTGCTCACTGCATAGTTTCTTCAGCGTGGACTTCAGCGTCGCATTGAATTTTTCGACCAGCCCATTGCACATCGGGTGATAAGGTGTCGTAGTCAAGTGACGAATGCTCAGCAGCCTGTTGACCTCTTCCATGCATTCAGAGACAAACTGTGTCCCCAGGTCTGTGAGGATCTCTTCAGGAACCCCAATTCTGCTGAAAATGTCCACAAGTGCCTCGGCAACAGTCTCGGTGTCAATTTTCTTCAGAGGCACGGCTTCTGGGTACCTGGTTGCATAGTCTACCAGGGTCAGTACCCAACGATGACCCCCCAGCCAGCATGATTCTGCGTGACGCATGCGTTATTTCTGCGTTTTTCATGCGGGGATGCGTACGGCCTCGTGACACCTTCGCTTCGCGCGCGTTACTTTTCGCCAACTTTTACGCAGATTGTCGCATTCGAAACGACTTCACCACGCAGTGTTTAGCACGCATGGATTCAATGAAAAGGTGATTGCAATTTTTGTTTTTCCTAATTTTATACCGTGGGTTTATGCATTTACTTCATGAAATAATTTATTATATTTTATGTTATTAAAAAATATTTACTTTTAAATTTTGGTTATGAATAGTTATTCTTCTTCAAAAACTTCTTTTGTTTTTTTTTAGAAAAAAAATTGCATAAAAACTTTCAATCCGTTATTTTTCAGTTTATCTTAAGACAGTTTCGGTTAAAAAAAAATGCATTTAAAAGTTTAATAAAAATATTTTTATTTTATGTAATGGTTTTCCCATTTAATTTTTATTTAATCATTTTGTTATTACCAACATTTATTTGCTTAATTGTTATCCTGATTATTTTTATCTTAAAATAAATATGATTATTTTAATTTGTATTATCATTATAATGTATTTAGCATGTAATATAATTATTGTAATGGGGATTTGGTATTGTTGTAGGAATCAGCTTTCCACAAAATAATGTCGTGGAAAAATCTAGGCAAAGCATAATAAAAATATTATATGAACAGAAAAGATAACTGAAATCTATATGAACACCCATAACAAAACGATAAAAACATTTAAAAAATTCAGATTAAACAAAAAAATGTAAACTAAAGTAACTTTGAAACTAATTATCTACTCAAAATAAAGGCTGATGTTAATGGTTACATAAAATTTGTTCTCAGCATATTTTCATTTTATTTTATTTTGCTTTGGAAGAAAATCTCTATGAAAGTTCAATTTCAGGGGAGACAGTTACCTTGACTGAAAAGAGCAATTTATTGAAGTTATTTCCCTTGTCTGTCAGAAAATCAGACAATCTCCAACTTCCTGTTGGCAAGAAGTCTGTCAAATCCACATTGTATCGGCGTTTTTTTGCTTTTTCTTCATATTGACTTGTATTTTTGACTTGCTTATTGGATGCAAGGTAATCTTATCCTTCTCTCTGAAATGAAGATTGACTTCTTTCAAGAATAGGTAAGTTGATCAACTGAAGGAAAGATTTGGGAATTTGAATTTTTGATAGCTCGCGGCTTCGGCTTCCGAGTTTGATGGCAGAGAGAATTTCTCACACTTTCGATTTTTTTTTCGCCTAGAAGAACACTGTTCTATTCATTCATGTTTATTTTGTCTGAAAGATGGATGAATGAACTAACTTTTCCAAAAACATAAAGTTGATTGATGCAGTGGTTTGTTTTTAAGGAGTTGTGGAAGAGTGAAAATACCACCCGAATCCCGATTCGCGGGTCGCTCACGGCACCATAAAAACTGAATTTTCGTTTATCATTTTATGTCTCATTGTCTGTTTCTTGGTGAACTTTGGTTGGTTCCTAATCTGGTCGAGTCATTGCGGCAGCAGTTGTCAGGAGCTTTAGTAGTAATACTAATAGGCTCTTCATATATCTGTTTTTTTTATTTGTATCTTTTTATTTTTCCACAGATGTTCAACTTTCAGTTCCGCATACTGACATAGACTCATAGTCATAGTGGAATATTCTGTGTCTGAGTCTCGGAAAAGAGAAAAATTACCCTTGTTCCCGAGGCATGCATAGACTAGAGAGGCAGGCAGAGGCTGTGTCAGCGTGTGCAGTGATAAAGTTGAAAAACAGATTTTTTTGAAATAAAAATAAAAAATACATCACAGAGAAAATAAATATACTAATTTAGTGAAATTGAGATGCTTATATTTAATAATTAATATTCCAGTTTTGATGTTTGCATGTTACTGTTACTGTTAGGTTTGGGAATCAATGTGATCCTATTTAACTTCCAAGTATTTATTTTTTCAGAAAGCTTTGACTTGAGTATGACGGTGCTCACTGCTTGTTTGAACTGAAGGTGAAGAAAGCTGAGATGGACAGTGACCTTAACACCGCCACCGATGCCAGTAACGCAGACTGTCGTTCCGTCCCGGCAAGGTGAAGATGAACAGGTATGGCTCGATAGCAATGAGTGTCTCATTCAGAGTCATTGATAGTGACACTGACAGCGTCTTTTTGTTCTGTGACTTTGGCTTATTTTGTGTTTTATTCTTTTACTTTTAGTTATAACCAGATGTGTCAAACAAATTCAGCTGATCTCTTTTACTGTTTTAGTGAAACAAATGTATTGTTTCCAGCAAAGGGAAAAAAAATCGGGTGGGGGCGGTTGGTCGATTTTATTTTTATATTTAAATTTTTATTTTATTTTAATAGTTTTATTGATGTTTGTTTTTAATTAACACAGGCATCTCATTGATGAGAAAGTGTGAACTGTGTCCGCGGGATGCCAGAGAAGAGTAACTTTTCATCCAAAGTCTGCAAAATTGAATTTAAAATTTAACCTTTTTGATGAATATTTTTGAATGAATACAAAAAGTTCTAGTGTTTGGAGGAAAAGTTAAGGTCAGTTCAACTTTAAACAAGGATTTTTAGTGTGTGTTTGTTCTTCTGTCTAAAAAAAAAAATAAAAAAAAATCTGCTTGAAGTAAATACACACAAAAATTTTCATCTCCAACTGCTGAGTCCCTACATCTTTTTACCCCATCAAATGCCACTCTGTATGCCCCTTTAAAAATTGATTGCAATATATATATTCCTCATCTTCTCCTGAATTCAAAAATATAGAGATGTCACGTTTACTTTGAACATTTGCTCAGCTCAGATTGTTTTTTAGTGCTGATGGTTTCTTTTCAGGCCGACAGATTGTCTAAAATATGTATTGCTTCATGTAAATGACTTTTTGTTCTTCTTTTCTTCCATTCAGCGGACACAAGACTACGAGCAGAGCAGAGCGGCAAGATAAACATCAGTTCTTGCTGCTGGAGAAGGTTCTACAGGAGCAGATGGACCTGATGCGACTAATTTAGTAATTGGTTGCCAAAGAATCATGGTGGAGCCAGAGCCTGTGCTACTGTTCGATGGAGTCATCTTTTTACTGTTGAGTGTGGAAGATGTTGAAGGCACATGATGGATCTGTCGAAGGAGTGATCACTGGTAGGTGGCTTTGAATGCTATTGTTGAAGCAGACCAGTCATGCCTGTGCTATTTTCCCCAGATAACTGTAGCAAGATCTTGTGAGAGTGACATGTTATTGTTAGACGCTCTTTAGGCTTTAAATGTTACCTTGAGTGTGTGCTTTTTGGAGGATGCCAGATGTCATCACGGTTCACGGGTGTATCTTAACTGTTCATCAGTTCTCAGTCATGACCAGTTTCCCATTATCCTGGGAATTCATGCAAGGTTTATGCGTATTGGTCACATTTGTGAATTTAACCAACACATTTTGATGATAAAACTATGCTTATGGGTACGCACAATGATGGGCCTCTTTTTCTCATGTGGGGTGCGGAAAATGCATGCACCACTTTGTTTTCTGTGATCATTGCATCTGTGAGAAATAATGCAAATATTGCTCTGTGGCCAGAGCTGCCATCTGCTAGGTATTCAGGGATGTAACAGAAATTGCTACGCTGTTTCCTCAAGTTCAAAATTGCAAGTGCTACACTCAAGCAAATAATCACAAACATGCAACAGTGCCTTCTTGTGAGTTCTGATTCTCACTTTGTGTAGGCATCGGATTATGGGTCAGAAAAAAATTGTCCACACTGAATAGTATCACGGTTGACGCTCTCTTCTAACTATGTTTGTGCTTTCCAAATGAAGGTTTGTGAGATAGTATTGAATGATTGATGCAGGTCACCTGAGGTGTGTGATTACATTTTATGACAATGCTACACTCAATCACCATTTGCTCTTCTGAAAACTTTTTTTTTTAAAGCAAGTGCGATTATTGATTTTTTGCTCCAGGTGACAGTATGATGCTTCCAGATTGAATTGTTTGTATGTGAAGAAGAGCTGTCTGAATATTTGATTTTTGGAATTCAGTTGGCTTGTTTTGTTTGTTTCAGATCCATGACCATGAGCTCGGTGTGGTTGGTGGACATGAACTAAAGACGACTACTGATGCTGTGATGACGAAGGTGTTCCATAGGCTACACGGTTGCTGACAGGGGGCTCTGGGGGAGGGCAGGGAAAGAGACCATGGTGTACGCTGCGACTAAAAGCCATCGACAGTGAGTTGTTTTTCATAATTTGTAAAATCATCCTGGTCCTTTTAGGAAGAAGATAAAATCCATGTCTACAAAACAACAAGTTATTTCTGTCTCAAATTTTGTTCTTTGGAATCAATTTTAAATTTGCCATGTTTCACATGTGAATGATAGTTGTCAAAGCTTTTACGCTTAACATTAAATTGCTAGAAGCCAAGTTCCTGAGCTCATTTGTCAGTGTCATGGATTTTCGACTACATACGAAATAAGGATGTTAGCAAACGGTATGATGTCGTCACATATGCGTCTGCACGTCACAGTGCATGTATTATGAATTTCCGAAGGCCCCCAAAGAAAAAGTCATAGTAAAGGTAACTTTAACCACTTATGACGGGTATACCAGTCATGCGCTTGTGCAGCCGCAGCGCCTTAGGACGGGTAAACCCGTCTTCTCCGTTCCGGGATTTTCCAGAAATGCTACGTCACTGCTGACACACAAATAGCAGCCAATGGTTTGGTAGGATACCTCATTCTCATGAATAAACATAAATGGTGACGCGGTTTTGCGTTTGAAGGCTATTTTCGGCCTTGTTGACAGGGTATGGGAGAGAAATCTCGACTCGTCAAAATGGCTAACGGTGACTGTCGACCGGGCCCTAGTAGGGAAAAACAAAGCCGGACTGACGCTACAGGCGGTGCAAATGATTATGGATACTGACAGGGGAAGGGGGAGATCTTCTTTCGGACAATTCGTTGGAAACAGGTAGATGACAGTGATTATAATCCTTTCTTGGAGCGAGCAAAACAGCCACCTGTGTTTGATCCACAGGCACCGGAAGATGCGCCGGGCTTATTTTTCAAAAGTTCATATTTAAACATCATTATAAGCCAAACTAATTATCATTTCCATGATTAGACACTAAAAACAGATTCTTGGTTCAATTTCCTTTAAAAACAACATAGGTTTTACTTACCTACCTACTGCCAGTTTGAAGCTAGATTTTTTTGTGAATTATTACACCCCAAACTCCAATATTCCCTGGCAGTCAGGAATGCACATACCCAAGTTTTGATTGGCAGCGAAAGGGTTAAAACAAATATTAGGGTAGGTATTTTTTTTTACTTCTCTTCTACAAGGATTACAATGTGTTGTAATTTCCTAACTCAAGTATAGTTGGTGTGTTGTAAAAGCGTATGGTGTGTATGCAAGTTTGTGTGTCTGTATGATTTTTAGCAAGTTTACAGGCGTCAGGAAATAAACTTGAGACTTTTCTCAAATCAGTGATAGTTGTTTGATGATCTAAGTTCATGTTATTTTTTGTTTTGTCATGCAGAGGCTGTTCCGTGAAGCTGTACGGGTGCCACAGGTCAAGACCTTGAAGACGGCCGTTCAAGACTGGTTTTTGGAAGCCTGTGATAAAAGAAAGAGACAACAGGCCATGGAAGAGCCTTCATGATTTGGTTTGCAGTAATTGAACTTTGTAATCTCTGTAGGCTTATTTACAATGCTAGTTGCAAAAATTTGATGAATGTAAGATTTGACTCGCCTGAGAAATTGCTAGTGAGTAATTGTATTTCACAGTTCAGGTCTGTGTGGCTGATGGGTAATGTACAGAAGAGTCTGGGGTTTTGTTGGACATTATTTAAGCTAAGCTTTAAACTTCACACTCTTCTACAGATGATGTTCAGACATGATGTACCCTTTTAGGTTGTGTCAGAAAGACAGAAGACTAAACTGGAAGTGCTCAACTACCATTACTATCAGTGGAGACGCATGGATGCATTTGAACTTTTCTTGTGGGTATCCCATACTAAAAATATAGAATACATGATTCTGGAAAAGCTGTTCAAGGGCACTTACACACTATATTCGATTTTTAATACACGACTCAAACCTTCAGGCTAAATTAAAATGAATAAAATACAAGTATAAAGAGTTCAGAAAAGAAGAAAACAAAAAGTGAACAAATAGAAAGAAAAGGTTTTAACAATTCCTTGTCATTTATGGGAGTCGAACGCAAACAACCTAGGCAGCTTGAAGGAGACAATGCATGATGCGGGTTTTTGTTGTTCTTTATTATTTTTTGGAGTTGAGTTGAGAATTTAGAAGCGAGACTAGAAATATACTTTTTTTTTTGTTGCTGTTAAAACCGTTATGATTGGATTTCTATAGATGTAAGTCTTGGTGCACCTGATAAAAATTTAGCCCTTGAATGCAGGCAGTGTAAGGTAAATGAAGCAAAGTTCTCTCCGAAACAGCAAAAAAAATGCATTTCAATTATATTGATCCTCGCCACCTTATTTTGTTTGCTGAGCAGCTGGCCGCTGGAGACTTGTCTATCATTTTGTGAGTAAGCTGCGTGTTTTACATCCATTTTGAGATGGCAAACCTATGTTTTACGCAGTCTGATAAGTTTTTTTTAATTTATGAGTTTTATGTCATGTTTTTTTTTTTAAATTTATGAGTTTATGTCATGTTGGTGTGCTTATACATATCAGTGGAGAAGGGGCATTGAATAAGTGTTTCTTTTTGATATCATTGTTCTGAATTTTGACTATTAGCTGGCATTTTACCTTTTGTTTCATTATTGTAGTTGTTACTTTTGTGTAGTGAAACTTGATAACTCACTGCTGCCCATGTCTAGGTTGTGTCAATTGTTTTTTCTTCACTGAAAGTACCACTGATTATCAATGATGACATCAGGGTTTTGTTCTGTTTTTTCTCTGGCATTTGAATTTGCTTCAAATCATTGTGAACTTTTTTTTCCATGCAAAGTTACTGGTATATGTGAATATGTTAACACACTTCAAATCAAAACCTGAAATGTCTCCTTTTTAAAAGTAATTTTTTTAATTTCTTTTATTTAAATGGTACACATTCATATGATTGTCTCCCTTTTTTTTCCTTTTTTTTTTCTCTCTCCTTCTCTTATTTTGTTTTTTTCTTTCTTATTCTTCGGTTTGTTCTTCCTTTTATCTTCTTATCCTCTTTCTCTTGCTTGTTCCTTGTCCCAGTATGCTTTCACGCCGCCCCATCTAATTATTTTGTGCTCCATCCACATCTGAATTTCGTTCAGCTGCCTTGTCCGAAATGTGTGTGGGGCACATATGTATGTTTAATGTCAATGTTCATGTTTCAAGTTCCTTGCTTTGTGAATTGCATACCAATGTTTTATGCAGTCGTGATAGATTCTAAATGTATGTGTTATCCTAGTTTGGTGTACATTGACTGGATTTCGATCCCTGGAGAATGGGCATTAACTAAGTGTTTGTTTGTGATATCATTAGTAATCTGAAGTTCAACTATTAGCTGGCTTGTAGAACTTTTTTTCTCTTTTTGTTGCTGTTCTGTATTCAAACATGTTGATACAACTCACTGCTGCCTATGCCTAGGCTGTGCCAATTATTTATTTATTTGTTTACATCAATGTGATATAGTGACGAGTGTACATCAAAATTCTCTCTTATAAGTTATACTGGATTCTTCACTGCATGTACTACGGCGTATCGATGATGACTATCAGGGTTTTGTTCTATTTATTCTTTGTTCTGCCAATTTGAATTCTGCTTTGAATAGTATTTTGATCATTTTTGTTTCCGTGCTGCTGGTATGTCAAAATGCAGTGAAATTAAAACCTGGAAGTCACAATGGCAATAAGCGAGATTCAAATCTCTCCTTTGTTTTAATTAATTTATTTGACTGCATTTTTGTTTTAGAACTTGTACATAATTATGATCATCTCTGTTATCGAACCTGCACGCTTGACCTTTGTCTTTCTGGATCAATACAATGTTGTGCACTGCCCATTATTTGTTTGTGAGTGCGTAAAGCGGTTGTGTGGTCTGCGTAAAATTGTGTAGGTCAATCGTGACATCTGCGTGGAGAGTGCGTCAAATGCGTGAGAATGCGTAAAGCAATTGTGACATCTGCGTGGAGAGTGCGTCAAATGCGTGAGAATGCGTACAGCAATTGTGACATCTGCGTGAAGAGAGCGTAAAAAGCGCGTAATGCCTGAGAATGCGTCAATAATTCGTGACATCTGCGTGGAGAGTGCGTAAGATGATCAGGACATCTGCGTCAAGAGCGCGTTAAATGCGTAAAGCAATCGTGTCGTCTGCGTGGAGAGCGCGTTAATAGCGTGAGAATGCGTAAAGCAATCGTGACGTCTGCGTGGAGAGTGCGAATTTGTCTTGGTGTCAAATAAGCGTGCGCTGGAGGTGCGTATGGTCTGCGTAATCTGAGGGAAAACGAGTGTGTCACGCATGTATTTCGCTTTGCAAAATCGCGCGCGTTACGCATGCGTCCAGTGCAGTTGTTACGCAGAGTTTGGCGACTGCGACACGCATTCGCTGCGCAAAATTTTGCTGGCTGGGCCGCTTCACTTGGCGGTTTTATCTCGCCGATGAGGTCAATGGCCACCCTCTTGAAAGGTCGGTCGATCAAAGGCATCTTCTGCAACGGCACTTTCGGGACTCTTCCTCGAGGTATGGTTTTCTGGCAAATATCGCACGATCGGCAGAATCGAGTCACATCTGCATGCAGTCCTGGCCAGTAAAACGCAGCCTGGATTCTGTCCGATGTCTTCTTGACACCCAGGTGACCTCCCATAATAGAGTCGTGGGCCACCTCCATCACCTGGCGCCTAAGTGGTTGAGGCACCAGAACTTGACGTAATGGCTTCCCACCGTTGACTCTTGGGTGCTGGAACACTCTGTACAGGATCTTGGCCTTTACTTCAAAGTGCACAGTGCCTTCGCCCTTAGTCATCTCCTTGACAGGACGACTCCTGTACTTTGTCAAGGTCAAATCAGCTTCCTGTAGCTGAATCAGCCGATCCCTGTCCACGACAGCAGTTGCAGAACTGTTGGTGACCCTGAGTGGCGTAGTTGTTTTGTCCTTCTTCGCCTGGGCTCTGGTCGTCACAGCGCTTACAACCTGCGGCTGGTCGCGGCGATGCACAGTTGCTCTGTCATCTCGTAACAGTTCGCTGATATCTTCATTCGCGAATGGCAGTGGGTCTTCCTCCTCAGCAGCAGGCTGAGCTGAGCCCATTCTCCATTCGAAATCAGGGTCATCAGGACGTCTCGCACCCCCAATGTTCCCAATTAGTAGATCGTACAAGGGCTTCTTCAGGCAGACGGCCTCAACTTCTCCGGTGAAGTATGGAGTATCGATCTGGATTTTTACCACTGGTGCCTTCACGCATTTGCTGTCAGCCATGAGCGTCCACTTGAAGTCACCAGTGAACTTCTCTGTTGGCACCAGATCCTCTTTGACAATGACTCCATTGCAGCCCGAATCTCTGAGAACAGTCACTTCCTGCTTCTCAACAAATCCCTTCGACACGGGCATGTTCGACACTGACACAGCTGCGCTGGCGACGACAGAGATTGACCTGCCATTGGCGAGTAGAAGCTGGCCATCAGATATACATTCTTCCACGTCCGATGGTGTATCCACTTGCTCGGCAGCCCTTGGGAGTATGACGCTGCTCGCACATACTTGTTGGTTCGAGCCACTCGTTTGCCTCTTGTTGTCGTAATATCTCCGTCGATGTTCTTGCGCTTTGTCATTGACATGTCCGTTATTTTTCTTTTGGGGACAGTTGGCGACTCGGTGACCCTTGGCATTGCAATGGAAACACGTTATGTTCTGCCCTTCATTGGATGATGGTGCGGACTCAGTTTGTCCCTTGGCAGGTTGGTTTCCCTGGTTCCCGCTCTTCTGGAAAGGTTTCGATGACTTTGACGTCCCTAGGGTCCTTCCATGAGCAATGAGATAACGCTCAGCAGCATCAGTAATGTCCTTCAAACCCCGCAGTTTTTGCTCTTCCAAGCGGGTCGCCAGGTCCTTCGGGCAGGCATTAAGGAACTGCTCCTTCACGATCAAGTCCCGCAGACTCTCGTATGACTGCTCTTCACCTGATAACTCCACCCACTTCTGCAGGTATGACGACAGGCGCTCCACAAACTGGCTCGGTGTCTCTCCAGACAATGGCTGGTATTCGCGGAAGCGTTGACGGTAGCCCCTTTCAGTGAAGTTGTAGCAACGCAACAGAGCTTCCTTCAGTACATCATAGTCTCTGGCGTCATCGTTTGAGAGTCTAGTGTAGACCTCAAGTGCTGCCCCAGTCAAATGTGCGCTGAGTTGAATCGCCCAGTCGTCGCGCTGCCATCTAGCACTCTCAGCGAACCTCTCGAATCTTGCAAGGTAGCAGTCGATCTGGTCCTTCCCGTCAGCGAATGCTGGAAGTTTCGGTGCCCTGTGTAACATTTGCTGCTGGTTATCTCTTTGGCGTGGTGCCTCGTGCTCATTTTGAACACGCACCATTTCTGTCTGAAGCTCTAAGCGCTTCATCTCCATTTCTATTTGGAGCTCTACGCGTTTCAGCTCCATTTTCCTTTCTTCACGCTGTGCTTCTCTTTCTCTTTCTTCACGCTGCGCTTGTCTTTCTTCACGCTCACGCTGCGCTTGTCTTTCTTCCCGCTCACGCTGCGCTTGTCTTTCGTTTTCTTCTCGCTCACGCTGCGCTTGTCTTTCTTTTTCTTCTCGCTCACGCTGCGCTTGTCTTTCTTCACGCTGCGCCAGCAGTCGTGTCTGGGACTCGACGAACTCCGTCAACTGCTTGCCTTTTCGTCCCAGTTCAATTCCTTTTCCCCAGAACTCAGCCATTCTGGTCTTTTCCGGTGCGTTCGTCTGTATTCTTTCACAGCCCCGAACGTAGACGAATGTAGTCTTCTAAAAGAACACAGTCTCTACTGCACCTCCGATGCGTCTCTCGTCGCTGGTCACCTTTGTAGACGCAGGCTGCCACCCTCCTCGTCTAACATGACGGCGCACACTGCTCACGATACGTACACGACGTACCTCAGTCGTATTTCGTAGTATTAATGCACTAGCTCCGCGACGAAGTCCGTCTCGTCCAAACGGCAGCTAACCTCTGTAATCCCGATACACTCCGGCGTCGCTCACCGTACCGAGCTGCGGCGATTACCAAACTCTTCACCAGTCACACCGAATCCACGGTTCCGTAGTCTCAATACTGATCCCTCAGGATACACCCGATTGATGGCTACCTCCTGTGACTGTCTTGACACTGGTCCTTGTTGCTGGAAAACCCTTGGCGTTAAACGTAGATCCTGGCTTGGCCCCCAATTGTTACACGACACTTGAGATTGCCACAAGTTCTCAAACGTCGTATAGTTGTGTTCTTTTATTCTACGTCGCCCGTCTTCGCAGCAGCAGAAAACAACTCGTCAAATTGAGTTCGAGGATTTATTCAGCATTCAATACATACAACTGCACAACGTAGCAGAACTCAAATAGAAGCTTTTTTAACATTCAAATCGCGCTGGCATATATAGCAAATACTCAATCTCGAGAATATTCCAGACCGAACATGACACAACTACATTATACGAGCCGCGCATGGACTAAACTAGCGACATTCTCTATGACGTACATCAAAAGCGCCGACGCACTTAATCCGAACGAACGCCACGAACTCACGACTAAAACAGCATGGTAAACAACTTGTTTTGACAGGACTAGAAAGTTCACCTGCATTCTCGTCCAAGCATAAATATTGTGTTTACAAAATATAATATCGGTACTTTCCCACAAAGTACAAATAAGTCAACTACATGCAACACACAAAACTGAACCAAAGCTCAGCAACGGTAGCGTTTCCTAACACCTGTTTTTGTTCAACTTATTGGCAGATATTGTCACGCGTCGAGGAACACAAACACACACACACAAACACACTCACACACAGACACACACAGACACACACACACACACACACACACACACACACACACACACGTGTTATCTATATATATACGACTAGTGTCTGTCTGTCTGTCTGTGTGTCTGTCTGTGTGTGTGTGTGTGTGTGGTTGTGAGCGATGCACGGCCAAAGTTCTCGATGGATCTGCTTCAAATTTGGTGGGCATATTCAGGTAGACCCGGGACAGGACACAACCTGGTCGATATTTCAACACGTGCTCTCAGCGCGCAGCGCTGAACCGATTTTGGTTCCACCTCAGCTACCCGGGCCCCCATACCGACATACCAAAGCCGCTACACCACATCACAACGCCAAAGTTCTCGGTGGATCTTTTTCAAATTTGGACACCGTATTCAGCTACACCCCGGACACAATATCATCGATGAGATATTTCAACACGTGCTCTCAGCGCGCAGCGCTGAACTGATTTTGGTTTTTGTGTTCATTTCACCATTATAAGTAACTCTTCCTTATCTTCTCCAGGTTTTCAGCGTTTACCTCCCTTCCTTCGTATGGTGCACTATAGTATGAGTGGGGCATCTTCGGATATTCCCGGCGTTCTGTTACTATTTTTAGAAGGTCACCGCAGTGTCCAGAACGTAAATTGGACCCGTAAATTATCCTCACTGTAAAAGTGCAAAGGTCGAATCAATTTATAGCCACGCGAAAAATACACTGTCATCTATCTCTCTATATATGCGGCTTCTCTGTGTTTGTGTTTGTGTGTGTGTGTGTGTGTGTGTGTGTGTGTGTGTGTGTGTGTGTGTGTGTGTGTGTGTGTGTGTGTGTGTGTGTGTGTGCGTCTCTATGTGGGCAACACCTGGGGATTGTTCAGTTCTGTTTGTGATGTGGTCTGGCGGCTTTTGTGTATTTGTATGTACTGGCCTTCCTTTGAGAAGCCATAACAGTTCAAAAGGGCTTAGAGATAACCTCTAAATTGCTCAATCCTGTTTGAGTGGAGTTCGCCTCCAAAGGTGATTAACACGGTTACATTCGTCGACAAGGATGGGACTCGGTATGGTCAGGAATGGCATTATGGCCACTGAATCATTTTCGTGCAGTTCCCATTCCACGAATCTGGGAGGGACCTAAGCTTGGCGGGTCCATTGTTCGGACCCGGCGAAGCCGGCGTACGGCTCTAAGTACTTCCGGCCGGCGAAGCGGGTATTCATTCTAGTCACACATATACACACACACACACACACACACACACACACACACACACACACACACACACACACACACACAAACACACACGATAACCATCACAAACACAGTTTGACAAATTCATCTTTGATTTTTTGCGGCCGAACCCCCCTCCCCCATTTTCCACACCGACAGAGTTGGCTTTTGTCTTGAATTCAGTACCTCACACGTACACGGTAATTGGTGTGACACCTCAAGCGGACCTTCTTCATAAGTGTACAGTGTCTGCTGACAAGGGACACGAGGGTCTGTGGATGAGCAACGTTATGGTTTAACCGGGTGGACTGGAGGAGTAGCAACAGCATGTGAACCACTTTAGAAATGACTTGTAAAGGTTGCAGTCGGTCAGATCAAAGAAGAGAAAATGTGAACGTGGGTCTTGAGAAGATATTACCATCCTAATACTTTACTTTGTGCAAGAATCAATCACGCGTACAGCATTACAGATGTCCAGCTGTAGTCTACATTGTACTGTAAACTTCACAGCGGCCTTATCGGCTTCCTCGAGTGACGTCACAGCAAGGCTAACGCTGCGGCGTCTTTCTTGTGCTGACAGAGTTGTCGGTCTCGGATTTTGAGTCGTTTCGGCCTGCCAACTGCTTCGTTTTTTTTCGGATTGTGAGAACCATTTTAATGGTTTCAAACTAATGATGAAAGTGTCTTCTTCTGGACCAAATCAACAGTCTTTAGTTGAATCAACTCGGAAAACTCTTAAACGCGTTTTTGCACGCGACTCCGCGCATTTTTGAGACCAGGCAACCCGACAGCTGCCCTTTAAACATTCATTCGCGTGTTATTTCATTCCGATTTTCTATGCCATTAAAGACCCTTAACTTGGAATAAAAAGTGTGAATGAAACGACACGGGAAAGAATGTTTTAGTTTTGGTACGAAATAATATTGTGTTTGCTATGTGTATATTTACCGAGGCCGGAAGTGTCTGACAGACATGTAACATTGTAACGTATTGCCTCTAAGTTCCTTAAACCTGTCGAGTTTTATTTCGCTTCGAACTTTCCTGATTTGTTTCCATAAGAACTGCATAAGTGAAAGACACCGCTAATTTCAGGTGCCTGTCAGGCGTCCCGTTTCTTGCCATCTGACTTATAGAAGTCTTTATGATTTCTTCAGTGCTGTTTTTATCAGTAAGTGGTTGTTGTTGTTTTTGTTTTTTGTTGGCAATTGACAGTTGCAAAATGTCTACTCGTCCAAAAAGCGGAGCCCTTCAGTTATACAAAACCTTCTTACAGAAGGAAAGACATGTAGAGGTTACATGCCGAGTCTCATTGATTATCAAAAATAATGGTCGAAGTTAGCGGATCATGAAAAATGCGAGCTTCACCTCTTTATTCCTCCTTTCCTCAGTTATTCAAATAAAAGAGGAGTTTTTGTGCGAAAGTTTGATCGAATCATATTCACCCAACCAGTCTACCTGCGCAGGCGATCGATTAATGCGCGGTTGTATAGTTCCGTGCAAATCATTCAATTCTGTTAACACTTCTTGACAGTTTCCATGTTTTGAACTAATATCAAGTACACAGTTATGTTGTCATTCTGCTGTTGTCGCGGACAGTTGTATGTAGTTATAAGGTTCCTTGGTCGGGCGTTGCTGACAGGTACCTGTGTCAAGGTGGGAAGACCGGTAGCTGGGCTTAGCTCAGTGATTCGCGCCTTGCACGCTTTGCACGCATTGCACGGGACGTTCACGGTAAGCTGCGCGCTATTTGTAGGGTTCACCGTTTACCTGGTTGCTGACTGAGAAATTCATAGGCATTCTTTTTTCTGTCTCGGCCGAGACCAGATGTTTGTTCGAACGGCTTCGAAATTCGTGTGTGAATTGTCGTTTGAGTTCGAAGTTATTTTCAGTAGTAATGTACGTCTACTGTGGACTTTGTTAAAGTCGGTTGCGTAAAGTGCGCGATGTTTTTCATTAGCCTGTGTGAGGTAAGTCAAATTTCTTGGTCTAATTGGATAGATTTTTGTCAGTTTTTGCTGAAGGTGAATTAGCGGCCGGTGGCAGGGGACAGGGAACCTACATTAGTTACCAGTTGTACTGTTTTGTCTCGTCTTTGTGTTGTTGTAAATAGTGTTCATCATAGGGTTTAAAAGGAAATCATTATAATGGTAAATTATATCGTAGAAGGAAACCAAAGTTTAGTCATTGTGCTTCCTCCTCATCCCTAATAATGATGTCTATTGGAGGAGGAAGTCACGTGTCTTATATTTTTGGGGAGAATATTGACTTTGGCCTTCTAGGCTTTCAGTGTTTACTGTCGAAGACAGACCGGACGGGAAGGTGCGAACCCTAGCTTCACAGCATGGAGGAGGCACCACCACGCTGCTGCTTGAGCAGCCAGTTTGGACTCTCGCATCGTCACCCCCACGCTGCTGTGTGAGCAGCCCCTCTGGATCTTCTCCGAGGCTTCATCACGCTGTTTTGAGCAGCTATCTTGTAACGTCACAGCGGCGTAACCACGCTGCTGTTGGGCAGCAACATCGAACCGGCGCCGTCGCTGCAGAGTGTGTGCCGTGTGACAGCTCTTAACTGGGCTGATTCTCTCACCCCCGCGACAGAGACGCAGGTGTCGACCCGAGGGCGCACCCCCCCCCCCCCTGAATTCGTCGAACGTGTAGATAAGTACTTTCTTACGATAGATATCATTTATGGAATGAGGAGGGCCTTTATGACGTACGTGCTTTGTGTTTGACTGTCCTGATTGTCTCGTATGTCGTTTGTTGACATTATTTTGACTGTTGTGTACTTTCTCATGTTCATTATGTTCATCCTCATGCATTCGTGGTAACCCTTTCATTGTTCCATCCATCGTCACCCCCATATTTCACCCAACTGGGAACTATTAAATACTTTCATTTATTTACATCGGTGTTCTGTGAGTGCTGTGTGGTGTGGCCAAAGTTTTTGTGTGAAAAACTAAACATGCAAACGTGCATGCACGCGACAATGGCGAGCTTGCCAGGATAAATTCTCTTTGAATTCAAGGAATTCACTTCATTTTTGTCGTTGGCCACACTTCCCATACACTGGACACTGATGTACTGTAGTTAATTAGCTTTTGTTGTTGTTGTCCGGTAACCTTGTGGGTTTCCTGTCCTTGTTGCCAGTCAGCTGTGCCTTGTTTTGATTTTTCATGTTTTGGCTAACCGTTTGCTAGTTGGTTCTTGTTTATGGAACTTCGTTCTGGTCGTGTTCTTGATGATAGTGCTATCATGGCGTCTAGGACGGAAAGTAGTTCGGATAGGATTGCTAGGTGGCGTTCCCTTGCTGAGGAGCTAGGTGTTAAATCTGCCAGTATTCCTGAGTTTATTGCCGAGCGGATGACCCGTGAAGATGAGAAACAGGAAAAACTTGAACTAGAAAGGAAAGCTTATCAGGACAAGCTAGAACTGGAAGAGAAAGCTTATCAGGACAAGCTAGAGCTGGAAAGGGAAGCTTATCAGGACAAGCTAGAAGTAGCGCGTCGAGAGACTGATGAGAGAGTTAAGTATGTTCAAGCTCAGCGAGAGACGGATGAGAAAGCCGCGGAAGAAAAACTTAGGCAAGAAAGAGAAGAGCATGACCTTCGCATGCAACTCCTGCAGAGAGAGTCGGAAAGTAAGAGGGTGAAGAAAGGAAGTAGGGATGGAGCTGATAATGAGGGAGATTCCTCAGGTGAAGAAGGGTCTAGTGACCTTCGTGGTTTTCGGCCTTCCATACCGATGTTTGATGAGAGCAAAGAAAACATAGCTACTTGGTTGAAAAGGTTTGAGAGAGTCGCTACCTTGTACAAGTGGAAGAGAAATACGTGGGCAACTAGGGTCTCGACTAGGTTGTCGGGTAGGGCTGTAGAAGTGTACAACACTCTTGATGATGATAGCGCAGACGACTATGACGGTTTGAAGGTCGCGTTATTAGGCCGCTATCAGCTCACAGCCGAAACCTACCGCCGTCGTCTCAGAACCTGCAAGAGAAAAGAACATGAAACGTTCAGACAGTTCGGTGCTCGCATTGAAGAGAATTTGACTAAGTGGCATGAGCTTTCCGAGATCACAGAACTGAAACAGTTGGTTTTGCTGGAACAGTTCTTGCAGACCCTGAGCGCGGACATGGCCGCGTACGTTAAGGAGAAAAAACCTCAGACGTTAGCCGAAGCAGTTAAGTCCGCTGAGATTCATTTTGAAGCACACCGTGACAGTAAGAAGTTTTTTCAGCATGATCGTGATCAGGGTGGAAAGGCTGACGCTGGTGAAAAGCAGAAAAGTGGAGATAACTCATTTGGTACATCCGGTAGGAAGTGTTACATCTGTGAGTCCCCCAAACATTTGGCTAGGGATTGCCCCAAGAAGAGCAAGTCGACGGGAGCGGTGAATAGTGGTCCTGAGAAGTCTTTACCGCCCGTCAGTGTACCTACTTTGTGTACTCCCTGTAGCCAGCAAGACTACGACCCGAGATGCCTGGTTGTGGTAGATGGTGTTGCAGTGGAGGGGTTGCGTGATACTGGATCTCAGGTTTGTGTCGTGAAGAGTTCATTAGTTTCCAGGTCTCAGTTCACAGGACAGGATCTTGAGGTTTCTATGGCTGAGAAAGACATCAAGAGGCGCTATCCAGTGATTAAGGTTCAGGTTGAATGTCCTTTCTACACTGGTGAGGTTGAGGCTATCGTCATGGATACACCTGTTGCTGATTTCATTGTAGGTAATCACGCCCGGCTGGGTGACTCGATTGTTCTTCCAGTGTACGCTGTGTCCAAGGTTGTGTCAGTTGTCACTCGTGCTCAGGCTGCCGCTGAAGGGAAGAAGTCGACTTTGTTACATGTTGCTGCTCCAGGGCTAGAAACAGTCACCCCTGAGCAGTTGCATGACCTTCAGCGGAATGATTCGACTTTGAAGAGTTGTCGTGAGGCGGCAGATCGCCGAGACGTCAGAACGTCTGGTCACTCCGGTGAAGTTGGGTTTGTTTGGAAGAAGAAGATTCTGTACCGTGAGTATCGCGGTGGTGGTAGCGTCTATACTCAGGTTGTTGTTCCCCAGCAGTTGAGGTTAGGTGTTATCAAGTTGGCCCATGAACCGCCTATGGGAGGTCACATGGGTGTCCAGAGGACACGTGATCGAGTTTGGCAGCAGTTTTTTTGGCCAGGTATGTGCGCAGACATACGTCGCTTTGTGTTGTCTTGCGATCAGTGTCAGAAGGTTTCTCATAAGCCACAGAAGGTACCGTTAGGTAAGATGCCTCTCATCGATACGCCGTTCGAGCGTGTGGCGATCGATCTGGTGGGTCCCATCATCCCTGCTTCTGAGTC
Source organism: Littorina saxatilis (assembly GCF_037325665.1). Lineage (NCBI taxonomy): Eukaryota > Metazoa > Mollusca > Gastropoda > Littorinimorpha > Littorinidae > Littorina > Littorina saxatilis. Next base: position 64,197,208 of record NC_090247.1, read on the forward strand.
TGGTAACCGGTACATCTTAGTGTTTGTGGACTACGCTACTCGGTACCCGGAAGCCATTCCCTTGAAGTCGATTGAGGCTGTGAAGGTTGCAGAAGCGATGTGGGCAGTCTGGACTCGAGTAGGAATCCCCTCAGAGATTTTGACAGACCGTGGTACCCAGTTCATGTCCGAGGTGATGAAAGAAGTGGAGCGTTTGCTGGCCATCAAGGGTTTAGCGACTACTCCGTACCATGCGCAAGGAAACGGATTGGTGGAACGGTACAACGGAACACTCAAGACCATGCTACGCAAGCTTGCTCAAGAGAAACCGAAGCAGTGGGATCGCTACATTCCTGCACTCCTCTTCGCTTATCGTGAAGTTCCACAGGAGAGTCTGGGATTCTCTCCCTTTGAGCTTCTATACGGCAGGACAGTGCGAGGACCCATGTCTGTTCTTCGCAACCTATGGACGGAGGAGCAAGTCGATGAACAAGTTCGTACGACTTCTGAGTATGTGGTTGACTTGAGGAACCGGATTGAGGAAACCTGCAAACTGGCGCGTCAGAATCTGTCAGCTGCTGCACAGAAACACGCGGAGGTGTTCAACCGGAAGACAGTGCGAAGACAGTTCCAGCCTGGAGACAAGGTTTTGTTGCTGCTGCCGCAGAAGAAGAACAAGCTGCAGTTGTGTTGGCAGGGACCGTTCGACGTTTTGGAGAAGAAAGGCGAGTCAGACTACAGGATTCGGATCTACGGGCGTGAGAAGCTGTACCATGCCAATCTTCTCAAGTTGTACAGAGACCGACAAAACACTGCGGACCCCTCAGATGGGATACCCACCGTAGCGGTGGCGGTGGTTGAAGAAACTGAGGAGATGATTTCGCCTGATCGGGAACTACCTCTGCCCTGCTTGGAGGGCGAAGAAACGGTGAAGGACATCAACCTGTCTGCTACACTGACTGCCGAGCAACGACGTCAGGTGTTGGAGATTGCGGAGAGGCACGAGAGAGTTCTTACTGATGTCCCCCTGCAGACGCCTTTAGCCGTTTTTGACATGACGGTGGAATCCGCGAAACCGGTTCGAGTGAAACAGTACCCTTTACCTTATGCCAAGGTAGAGACCATCAAGGAAGAGGTGCAGGCCATGAAGAAGTTGGGTGTTATCGAAACGGCTGCTTCTCCCTACAACGCCCCTGTTGTGCTCATCCGCAAGAAGGATGGGAAGGTTCGCTTTTGTGTGGATTACAGGCGGCTGAATGATGTGACAGTCTTCGATGCTGAACCACTCCCAGATGTGGAACACCTGTTCGCTGGTTTGGGTCGAGCGACTTACTTCAGCAAGTTTGATCTTTCCAAGGGGTATTGGCAGATACCCATCCGAGACGACGTCCGTCCCATGACTGCGTTCACCACTCCGGTAGGCCAGTTCCAGTTTACAGTCATGCCGTTTGGACTGAAGAACGCCGTGGCTGTGTTTTCCCGTATGATGAGGGCTTTGCTGGAACCGCTGGGGAGGAACGACGTTCATAACTTCATGGACGACATTCTGGTGGCGACCGAAACCTGGAAGGAACATTTGGCTGCGCTGGAGGCTGTGTTGCGGCGCCTTGAGCAGGCCAATCTCTCTGCCAGACCGATGAAGTGCTTCGTTGGGTTCGAGGAATTGAGTTTCTTGGGTCACGTGGTGAGGAAGGGTGAGATCTTACCTGAGGACGACAAGCTGCAGAAAATTGATGAGGCTCCGGTTCCAGAGACCAAGAAGCAAGTTCGGGCGTTCCTTGGTCTAGCCGGATACTACAGGAAGTTCATTCCAAATTTCTCTGCAATTGCTCTGCCGCTCTCTGATCTGACAAAGAAGAATTCTCCCAACACCGTGGTTTGGACAGCCGAGTGTGAGAAGGCATTCAGGGCTCTGAAAGCCAGGCTGACCTCAAAGCCAGTTTTGCAACTGCCGGATCTGTCACAGCCATTCACGCTCCGGACGGATGCCTCTGATCATGGACTGGGAGCTGTGCTTTTGCAAGAAAAGGATGGCGTGTTCCACCCTGTCGCCTACGCCAGCCGGAAGTTGTCCCCCCCGGAGAGCAAGTACTCCACCATTGAACGTGAGTGTCTGGCCGTTGTATGGGCTACCCAGAAGTTCCAGCCATTTCTGTACGGACAGACGTTTGTGTTGGAGACAGATCACCAACCACTGCGTTACCTGCAGACAGCAAAGGTGGTGAACAGCAGGCTCATGCGCTGGAGTTTGTTGTTGCAAGCCTACAGTTTCACCGTGCGGGTGATTCCCGGTAGTCGCAACGTGGGAGCCGACTACCTCAGTCGGGCATGCGTTAAATAGGGATCTTTTGCCGTGTAGACAGATGTCTATGCTTAACTTGGGGGGCATTGTCGCGGACAGTTGTATGTAGTTATAAGGTTCCTTGGTCGGGCGTTGCTGACAGGTACCTGTGTCAAGGTGGGAAGACCGGTAGCTGGGCTTAGCTCAGTGATTCGCGCCTTGCACGCTTTGCACGCATTGCACGGGACGTTCACGGTAAGCTGCGCGCTATTTGTAGGGTTCACCGTTTACCTGGTTGCTGACTGAGAAATTCATAGGCATTCTTTTTTCTGTCTCGGCCGAGACCAGATGTTTGTTCGAACGGCTTCGAAATTCGTGTGTGAATTGTCGTTTGAGTTCGAAGTTATTTTCAGTAGTAATGTACGTCTACTGTGGACTTTGTTAAAGTCGGTTGCGTAAAGTGCGCGATGTTTTTCATTAGCCTGTGTGAGGTAAGTCAAATTTCTTGGTCTAATTGGATAGATTTTTGTCAGTTTTTGCTGAAGGTGAATTAGCGGCCGGTGGCAGGGGACAGGGAACCTACATTAGTTACCAGTTGTACTGTTTTGTCTCGTCTTTGTGTTGTTGTAAATAGTGTTCATCATAGGGTTTAAAAGGAAATCATTATAATGGTAAATTATATCGTAGAAGGAAACCAAAGTTTAGTCATTGTGCTTCCTCCTCATCCCTAATAATGATGTCTATTGGAGGAGGAAGTCACGTGTCTTATATTTTTGGGGAGAATATTGACTTTGGCCTTCTAGGCTTTCAGTGTTTACTGTCGAAGACAGACCGGACGGGAAGGTGCGAACCCTAGCTTCACAGCATGGAGGAGGCACCACCACGCTGCTGCTTGAGCAGCCAGTTTGGACTCTCGCATCGTCACCCCCACGCTGCTGTGTGAGCAGCCCCTCTGGATCTTCTCCGAGGCTTCATCACGCTGTTTTGAGCAGCTATCTTGTAACGTCACAGCGGCGTAACCACGCTGCTGTTGGGCAGCAACATCGAACCGGCGCCGTCGCTGCAGAGTGTGTGCCGTGTGACAGCTCTTAACTGGGCTGATTCTCTCACCCCCGCGACAGAGACGCAGGTGTCGACCCGAGGGCGCACCCCCCCCCCCTGAATTCGTCGAACGTGTAGATAAGTACTTTCTTACGATAGATATCATTTATGGAATGAGGAGGGCCTTTATGACGTACGTGCTTTGTGTTTGACTGTCCTGATTGTCTCGTATGTCGTTTGTTGACATTATTTTGACTGTTGTGTACTTTCTCATGTTCATTATGTTCATCCTCATGCATTCGTGGTAACCCTTTCATTGTTCCATCCATCGTCACCCCCATATTTCACCCAACTGGGAACTATTAAATACTTTCATTTATTTACATCGGTGTTCTGTGAGTGCTGTGTGGTGTGGCCAAAGTTTTTGTGTGAAAAACTAAACATGCAAACGTGCATGCACGCGACAGCTGTGGCGGTAAAGGCAGATAGTGTGTGTTCTGTTCATGTTTTGGTTTTCGCTCATGAAATGTTCTTTCCTCAAATGTGACTAACAGACGAAGTTTTACACCCGTGTTCCAACGTTAAAAACTGTATGAAGTTCAGTTTTCTGGGGCAAAATAGTGTATGAAACCGCTGCATATTCTTTAACTTGATTAAATGTTTGCAATTGATTGCGTGTGATCTGTTTATAAAATGAAATATTGTTGAAAACTGACCGTCGGATTGCAGTCTTGTCGATGCAGCCGAAATCTGGAATGGGAACTACTCGTGTCGCTAGACAAAATATGAGAGTTATTTTTCCTTGGAATCTTGCAAGCGATAAACGATTGTGCACGGCAGATCTGAATTCAGAAAACAACCAAACTCATGGATTTTATATTGAGATTCATGTGTGCAAGCCTGTAGTTGCTGGTTTAAATGCGGCATGGTTGTATTGTTTGCTCCAGAAATGTATATTTTGTACATTAGAGTGTTCTGAACTTTTGAGTCGCAAAAAGTAGATCCACAATGTGTACAGTCTCTACCCACGAGCTATCGAGGATTCAGGCCCGTTGTTGGGTAAGTGATTTTGGTTGTTGGGTAAGTTACCGAAAAATAACTAGCCCTACAAGTTTACAGAGAGAAAGAAGCAGAGGGGGGAATAAAACCCAATCATTGTACATGTAGGAGACATTTCATTCAGCAAAGGCTGCCTTTGAAGGTACAGTACATTATTTACGTTTTCAAAGGGTGCCTTGATGCGTAAAAGGCCATGCATTTTTTGTTCTGGTCTACTTTGCGCCTTTCCTGGGCAGATCCCTTTTCAATGTTCTGGTCTACTTTGCGCCTTTCCTGGGCAGATCCCTTTTCAATGTTCTGGTCTACTTTGCGCCTTTCCTGGGCAGATCCCTTTTCAATGTTCGTTTTCATCCATTATTACTTTTCGACGTAATTAAGAACGAACGGGGTCGTTATTCCCTTGAACCTTCACTTTTATGTTGAGAGTTGTTGCGTGTTTTGTTTGTTTGTTTGTTTGTTTGTTTGTTTGTTGGCAATGGTGTTGTTGGAGGTGGTAGTGGTGATGGTGTTTGAATGTGCGTGTGTGTGTGTATGTGTGTGTGTGTGTGTGTGTGTGTGTGTGTGTGTGTAGGTGGTTTTACCGACAAATGGGGACGATTGTCACTGGAGAGCAGTCAAATGGGGACGCTTCCGACAAACGGGGACGTCCCCATTTGTCGGCCCGTGCGACCCCATTTGACTGGATTTGAGCAGATTGAGCGACCCCATTTGACTGCTTCCTAGCATCCCTGTGGACAAACGGACTGGATTTTCACACAGATTCATACACATATTTTAGCTCTGCACTTTTTGGTCTGCTCAACTAAACCATGTGATTTTTATCATGTGACTTCAAATGACTTTACAGTAACTGCTTTCATCAGAATTCAAATTCAAATGCAGTCAAACTAAAACATTTATTTGAATTAAAAAAAAAAGTTATTGCATTTAATATATTTTATAAAGAGTATTTTGAAAGAGTTCTGATTATTTGATCACGGTTTTTTTTTGTATTAAAACAAAAACAAACACAGAAACATATACATTCCTGTAAAAAAAAAATGATTACAATTATTTTGTTATGAGATTTATTTTAGGTTAATTCGAAGTGTTGTGTCTCATTATTACATCTTTTTTGTCGTGTTTATTGCAATTTTTATTTATTTTATTCATGTAACCCTAGGTTTTTTTAAAAATAAATATTGACTTGACTTGACTTATTGCGAAGAATGAACCGCGTAGTGGGAGCAAAGGAGGGAGGGAGAGAGAGAGAGGTACGGAGGAAGGTAGGGAGAGAGAAAGGTACGGAGGAAGGGAGGGAGAGAGAGAGGTACGGATGAAGGGAGGGAGAGAGAGAGGTACGGAGAAAGAGAGTGAGAGAGAGGTACGGAGAAAGAGAGTGAGAGAGAGATAGAGGGAGCAAAGGAGGGAGGGAGAGAGAGAGGTATGGCGGAAGGGAGACAGAGAGAGGGGGCAAAGAAGGGAGGGAGAGAGAGAGGTACGGAGGAAGGGAGGGAGAGAGAGGCAGCAAAGGAGGGAGGGAGAGAGAGAGAGGTACGGAGGGAGGGAGAGAGAGAGGGAGCAAAGGAGAGGCAGATAGAGAGAGAGGTAAGGAGGGAGGGAGAGAGAGATGGAGCAAAGAAGGGAGGGAGAGAGAGAGTTACGGAGGGAGGAAGAGAGAGAGGTAAGGAGGGAGGGAGAGAGAGAGGGATCAAAGGAGGGAGGAAGAGAGAGAGAGGTACGGAGGGAGGGAGAGAGAGAGAGAGGGAGCAAAGGAGGGAGGGAGAGAGATAGGTAAGGAGGGAGGGAGAGAGAGAGGGAGCAAAAGAGGGAGGGAGAGAGAGAGGTACGGAGGAAGGGAGAGAGAGAGAGGGAGCAAAAGAGGGAGGGAGAGAGAGAGAGGAACGGAGGAAGGGAGAGAGAGAGGGGGAGCAAAAGAGGGAGGGAGATAGAGAGAGGGGTACGAAGGAAGGGAGAAAGAGAGAGGGAGCAAAGGAGGGAGGGAGAGAAAGAGGTAAGGAGGGATAGAGAGAGGGAGCAAAGGAGGGAGGGAGAGAGAGAGAAGTCTTTGTCATTTGTTGGTTTGTGCAGTGCAGTTGTTTTGTCAGTTATTCTTCTCTTCATTTGTTCTATCGTCTTTCTTCTTCTTTTTTGTGTGTGTATTTTTGTGTTTTTGTGCCTGAAGAAGACCCTTAGGTCGAAACGTCGCTGTTATTCGTTCCGTGTTCGTCATTTTAACGTGAGTACATTGCTTTTTGGTCTCTTTATTGTTCCCTCTCACGTGCAGTCGCCATTGTTTAATACATGTTTTAATGTGTTTTGTATAATCCGGAAGCAGGAGTTTAAAACCTATATATATATAAAGGGAAAAGTCTGGGTTGTGGCACTCGATCACTAGGTGGGGCACTGCCCTTCGCTCCCTGTTACCCGAGTCCCAATCCTCGTGGTAAGGCGTCCGCCCCGTGATCGGGAGGTCGTGGGTTCGAACCCCGGCCGGGTCATACCTAAGACTTTAAAATTGGCAATCTAGTGGCTGCTCCGCCTGGCGTCTGGCATTGTGGGGTTAGTGCTAGGACTGGTTGGTCAGGTGTCCGAATAATGTGACTGGGTGAGACATGAAGCCTGTGCTGCGACTTCTGTCTTGTGTGTGGCTCACGTTATATGTCAAAAGCAGCACCGCCCTGATATGGCCCTTCGTGGTCGGCTGGGCGTTAAGCAAACAAACAAACAAACAAACCCGAGTGCCAACAACAATAGGATGAGCATCAGAAGTGAAGATAAAGAGGGAATTTTTTTCTCTGCGCGCGCGCCAGCAAGCAGGATGTCTCAGAACTGAAGCGGTAATAGTATGATATATTGCTATTTCATATGTTACGTGGATTTCCATTGGTCAATTGGGCAAAACTGAGCTCAGTGCAAAAGTGATATCGACGACATTTCCGTCGATATCAGTTTTGATATCGACGACCTCTTTATTGCTTCCCCACTTCAAAAACAAAAACACCTACATTTAAAAACAAACAAATATATATGAAAATGTAATTATCCCAGAATTTAGTTGAGCAAGTGACCAAAGACTTTTTGAAAGAAAAGACATTTTGAAATACTGAAAAGTACAAGAAAAGAGTGAACAAAAAGAAATAATAATCAGAGGGAGGGATATGGAACAGCCAAACCTGAGACAAATACTTTTGTAATTTCTTTACAGTAAATACAAAATGTCCAGAGAATTGGCAATATATCTAACATTGACTGACTGCGTGACGATATCTTCTGCTATTGGTCTGTTTCGACAGTGATATCAAAATCTCGACCTCCGGTCTTGATTTTGATATCACTGTCTCAACAGACCATAGCAGAAGATATCATCACACAGTCCGTCAATATTGGGCACTAATTACAAGCGATGGGTTTATGGGTCACGTGATTATATAGATGAAGTCTTCTATCGCGCGCGTATCTCCAGACTCGGACTCAAGGCGCAGGGATCTATTTATGCCGTGTGAGATGGAATTTTTTACACAATACATCATGCATTCACATCGACCAGCAGATCGCAGCCATTTCGGCGCATATCCTACTTTTCACGGCCTATTATTCCAAGTCACACGGGTATTTTGGTGGACATTGTTTTATCTATGCCTATACAATTTTGCCAGGAAAGACCCTTTTGTCAATCGTGGGATCTTTAACGTGCACACCCCAATGTAGTGTACACGAAGGGACCTCGGTGTTTCGTCTCATCCGAAAGACTAGCACTTGAACCCACCACCTAGGTTAGGAAAGGCGGGAGAAAATTGCTAACGCCCTGACCCAGGGTCGAACTCGCAACCTCTCGCTTCCGAACGCAAGTGCGTTACCACTCGGCCACCCAGTCACGTGATGTGGGGGCGGAGCCAAACATTGGTTGATACTTACTGTGTTGACATTAGTTCATTGGCCCCGCCCCAACATCATATGACTTACTAATCCATGGGCTATCATTGGTTCATGTTTCTGGCGCTAAACTATCTGACAGGTAAAGAACTATTTTGATGTGACACGTTATTACTTGGTGCAAATACGCGCAGTGTTTAAAACCACTGACTTGGCGGACAGAACTGTGCATTCTCACAATTCGACACTTACTACATCCATAATAACCACACCGTTGATCAATCGCTGAGAAATGGCACAAATGACAGTTTGGGAAAACATTCAGAAGTTGGAATGATCTTACCGAACGGCTGGCAGACTTTTCCAGAAAGAACGATTTGGTGTACGTGGTCAAATACAGTCGTGCTGTTCAACTTGCGAACAAGAATTCAAAACAGCCTTTTCCAGACGAACTGAAGTATGCATACGCAAAACTTGTGTGCAAGTACTCAGGAAAAGGACGACTCACAGGCCGAGGTGCGAAGAGGAGCAATGGGTAAGCGGATTAATATTTAGTTGCTATACTTCTTATGCGTCCTTGTCACAGATAGTAACTCGTATGACTGTTTAATTTTAATATTATTATTATTTTATTTTTTTTAGGTTTACAATGTTTCAACATTCATTCCAGTATCGACTGACATTTTAACGAGAGCGGAAAGTCTGTCTGTCTGTCTGTCTGTCTGTCTGTCTGTCTGTCTGTCTGTCTGTCTGTCTGTCTGGCTGGCTGGCTGGCTGGCTGGCTGTCTGTCTGTCTGTCTGTCTGTCTCTCTCTCTCTCTCTCTCTCTCTCTCTCTCTCTCTCTCTCTCTCTCTCTCTCTCTCTGTGTGCGCACTTCTTCTTCTTCTTTGTCGGACAGATTTTTCACACAAATGACCAGGAAACCAGATTACGTAAGCCGTGTCAGCTGTACCCTTTGTAAAAGTCAGCGTAGCTCGAGAACGGCATTGAAGTATTTTCGGTGTTCTTTACCTTGCCCAGGAAGCAGCGCACACTCGAGTCAAGGACGTCGTAAAATGGCCCTCGGTCAAGTTTTCACCGAGAACCATTTTATGATGTCCTTAACAATTATGTGTTAGTCGGCTTAGAATATGCGCGCAGGTTTCAAAGTTTTGATCCATTCGATTATCTCAACAGACATCCTTTGATTGTAAAATTGAATGCGGGCACATGATGGTTGAAAATACTTAACTTGAAAGTTTCCCGCTGTGGTAGATTTTTATGGTGGTTGTCACACAGGCAGCGACGGCTTTACTGGTCGGACCCAGTTGTGCGTTACCTCGCTTTTGCCTTTAATGACTGACTGACTGGCTGACTTTGGGGATTAACGTCCTCTTAGGTAACTAGGATCTATTTGGGAACATTTACCGTGATACTGTAAGAGGAGCAAGAAAAGAAAAGAATTTTTTTTTAAATAGGGGATGAGGGGGGGGGGGGGGTAGGTGGGGGGAGGGATGAGACCATGGAACTAGTTTTTAGAAGTTATGCAATAAAACATTTAAACATTGTAGGCTCAGACCACTTCGCCGTATTTAATCTTAGACACCGTACGTTATTAGACGCGAAAGTGCAATACTTAATGATCCGCTCAAAGCACTGTTGAAGCAACAATTTGTCTTTTGGTCGCAGATAAGGACATACTCTATCAAAACATGTGAAAATACGTCTCAAGCATGACTAAACGCCCCGAAGGGCTCCGTCTAGTAACTCTATTTTTGATATCGTTTTTTAAATGTCAGCAATTTGCAATGAGGTCACCCATCATAGGTTATTAATTATTTCCATACGCCATCTAAGTGAAACGGAGGCATTTTGTATCCCTGATTTTATTTACAAACTGCTCTTGCAGCGGATCATTTGATCGGAACTAAATAAGTAAAGTAAAATAAGGTAAATAAATATATAGATGGATAAATCAGACAACAAGATTGCAAAACATAAACACGTTCATAAAACATGTTAGTTTTCACTATTGCCGTAAACAAGTTCTCTGCAAAAACATTGAAAGTCAAATACTGTTTTCGCCTCTGTTTCTTCTTGTTGTTGATTTTTTACATTAATTTTAGTCAAGTCTTGTAGATTTTATCTTTGAAATATTTGCTTTGTGTTTCGTAACAGAATTAACTGTGGTATTGTGTTGCTTAGTAGGGCCTACTTGATGCATGAATTGGCGTCTCGCAGAATTAAACGCCGCTGGGGAAGGCCTGGCAACAGGTCGAAAATTTGGGCTGCCACTTGAAATTCTTTGTTAGGCTTTTCTTTTCCTTGATTTTGTTGACATCTCTCTCTCTCTCTCTCTTTCTCTGTGTGTGTGTGTCTCTCTCTCTCTTTCTCTCTCTCTCTCCCTCTCTCTCTCTCTCCCCTTTTCTCTCTCTCTCCCCGTCTCTCTCTGTCTTTCTCTCTCTCTCTTTTCTCTCTCTCTCTTTTCTCTCTCTCTCTCTCTCTCTCTCTCTCTCTCTCTCTCTCTCTCTCTCTCTCTCTTTCCCTGCCTCACAAACACAAATACACACGCACTAACACACACAAAGCAGCACGCTGGGATGCGGCAAATAGGGTAAGGCAGACTGGGATACGGCAAGTTGGGAGAGGCAGGATGGGATGCCGCCAACGCATCTAGCAGTGCAAATTCTACAGGGTGGTGGGGGGGGGGGGGGCGTTCTTTTAAATCAAGTTTTGCCCAGTTTTGATTTTGCCGGTTTTGGTAATCCTACATTCCTCCGTGCGACAGCGGACTAAGTGCGCATTTAAAACTATTTAGATGTTTTGCTTAAATTTTGACTTGGAGCGAAATAAATTAAAACATCTTGTTCGTTGTGCTTTTGTTTTAAATTAAAGAGTATTCCATTTCTAAATTAAATATCACTTGCCTGTTAGCTCTTTATTGTTGTTGCAATAGTTGTATATACTTGGAAGAAGAAAAAAGGCATACAACGAGACAGTTATGGTAGCCAAAGAAGCAAATATGAATAAGAGACCTTCCTCCGTTTTTACGTTTTACTGACAGATGACTCAATTCGTCATCAATGACTTGTTATTGGCGCCACAAAGCCAAGAACTCACCCTTTTTTCTCCGGCGAGTATGACTCCAGGGCGTAACTCCACACACTCAGATTTGTTCAAGTGGTCAGTATTCCCAATGGGTAGGGAGGGGGGCATGAAACCTGCTTAAGTGTGCCAGGTAACGTGTCACTATTTCAAGAAAACAAAACACCACAAAAGCTTCTTGTGTGATTAAAGAATTACTCAAGCGAGCGATAAGTGTGTGATCACATTCGTTCTGTACCCCAGGACAGCTTTAGAGAATACGTCATACTCATTCAGCTATTTCCTTGTTCATGATCGAAAAGAATGGAAAGCTCCAAAACAAAAACAATCTTTGGAACTTTAAGCAAAGGGTTCTCTGAAGTTTCAACAATCATTTCAAGATATTGCCTTGACCGGGGAAAGATAACATAGATGGGTAAAAGCCGGCAAATATTTCATGAACTGATACACGTAAAATTGACGGGTGTAAGCCAGCAAATATTGTATGGACTATAAAAGCCTAAAAAGGAAGAACAGTGTTCTTGTTACGGCGATGACCTTAAAGGTTATCTCACAGAATGTTGTTTGAAACCCAACAGAAACAAATAAAAACAAAAACAAAAAGGTCATACATTTAACGTAAGAGTTTAGAATATGATGCTTCGAAAAACGTATTGAATTAGTTATACATGTATACATCTGTTGAAGGCTTCTCGGTACCGTAAATATAAAAGAAGGCGAACATTCAAAGAACTATTGAGGTAGGGGTCCAAATCAAAAGTAACGAAATTGCCTTACTTTTGTTCTTAACCAATATACATTCAACATTTAATATACATGCCAAGCGTTTCAAGGGTGCTGCCAATTGTTTCTTTCAGCATTTGTTGAACATTTATTAACACTGTTTCTACAAGTAGACCCAAATTGATTTAGTCTTAAATTCCAACACAACGGGTTTTTTCTATACTGCATTTTACGTTTGACAAGAAACCTGATTTAGACCACCCAGATACGGTATTTGCAAAATATTTGTCTCTTTTATATCATTTTTTCCAAAATTGTTGTTTATGAAATCGAAAATCACATAAAAAATGTCACTATTCGATGTTCCCTCACTAATCTGGGTGTGAAGGGTTTTCTTGAAGCAGACACCGGGGCTTGCTAAACGATTGCCGCTTAAGCGGAGGGGAGTCAAGCGTGATTAAGTGCCTGGCCTGCCAATTGACACCTACCGGCGAAAACACACAATAGGCCACAAGGAAGTTTTCTTTTGTCGGAGAACAAGGAAGAGGCATGCTGGCTGTCTCTGGATCATAATTATGTAGACTATCTTTGAATATGTCCGAGTTTGTTTATGTTTGAGAAGGAGTACGCACAAGACAGACAGACAAGCAAATAACATATAGACACTAAACAATCTAAGTAGTAAATGGATTTATGCTGATCTGTATGTGAGCAGCACACGTCTTCAGATGTCTATAAAAAGATGTATGAGCAACTGCAGAACTAAAACATGCAGAATATTATGAAGCATCGATTGGAGATAACTATTGCGAGCATGACCAAAATGTGAAATCATGTTTTTGACAGTTTTGAACTGCCAAAATGAAGTGAGGAAATGGAGTTTATCTTTTAAGCATTGCAAGGGGTTCTAGAACAGTCCGAGGGGGTATTGGGAGATAAGTGTTACCATACATGGTGTACCTCAATCAACATTAGACATTCAGTGACTTTAATACAGCCCTTACAGGCATGATCAGCGCGTTTTCCATGGATGATTGCGTTCATGTCTTTGATGAATTTGTCTCGACATTGCGCGTGTGTAACTTCACAACGAAGGGGTTAATTTGTCCAGTACTTTGAGTTTAAGAAATAATTCTTATGGTCATATTTGTTGTGCAAAAACTTCAGTTGGACCATTTTACACAGTTTTGAATGTTTATTTATTTATTTATTTATTTATTTATTAAGGAGATTTCTATAGCGCATAACGAAAAGCACTATGCGCTTTACAATATCACAAAGTATAAGCACACGCAAACATACTCTGATTAAATAGAACTTAGTTTAGCAAGACATACTAAGAACACTAAACATTTGAGTTCCTGCAAAAATTGAGAACTAAATTAAATACTGGACAAGCGATTTAAATAAGCTTAAGGCCTACACCAACTGCAATGGGCTAATTCAAATACAAAAGTTTAGTTAACTATAAAAGGCAGTGCATAAAACTCCATAATCCTAAGAGGGTCAAACAAATAAGAAACATAAGACTAGATAGTGTCTGTAAAAGAAGCCGACATTTACCCTTTTCTCCAACATTTGTTCCAAAACACACCTCCGAATGATTGTCGATGACTCGAAAGCTTTCCTATCTTGTGATTGCCTTGAACCTAGCAACAACTGCTTTGTGTTTAATAACTATCATCATGTATTGAATCCCGTGCTCTTTCTTCGGCGGAGGTGGGAGGGGGGGGGTTAGATATTTTGCTGGTAGTATTTTTTTCGACCGAGCTATCTATATTCGTTGGGCAGTTTTCTTTGTCGGACAGATTTTTTACACAAATGACCAGGAAACCAGATTACGTAAGCCGTGTCAGCTGTACCCTTTGTAAAAGTCAACGTAGCTCGAGAACGGCATTGAAGGCATGATCAGCGCGTTTTCCATGGATGATTGCGTTCATGTCTTTGATGAATTTGTCTCGACATATGCGCGTGTGTAACTTCACAACGAAGGGGTTCTTTACCTTGCCCAAGAAGCAGCGCATTTATGAGAATACGTCACACACTCGAGTCAAGGACGTCGTAAAATGGCCCTCGGTCAAGTTTTCACCGAGAACCATTTTATGATGTCCTTAACAATTATGTGTTAGTCGGCTTAGAATATGCGCGCAGGTTTCAAAGTTTTGATCCATTCGATTATCTCAACAGACATTCTTTGATTGTAAAATTGAATGCGGGCACATGATGGTTGAAAATACTTAACTTGAAAGTTTCCCGCTGTGGTAGATTTGTATGGTGGTTGTCACACAGGCAGCGACGGCTTTACTGGTCGGACCCAGTTGTGCGTTACCTCGCTTTTGCCTTTAATGACTGACTGACTGGCTGACTTTGGGGATTAACGTCCTCTGAGGTAACTAGGATCTATTTGGGAACATTTACCGTGATACTGTAAGAGGAGCAAGAAAAGAACAGAAAAAAGATTTAAAACAAAATAGGGGATGAGGGGGGGGGGGGGGTAGATGGGGGGAGGGATGAGACCATGGAACTAGTTTTTAGAAGTTATGCAGTCAAACATTTCAATCAATCAATGAGTCTTATATCGCGCATATTCCGTGGGTACAGTTCTAGGCGCTCTGCAGTGATGCCGTGTGAGATGACATTTTATACGGCCAGTAGATTGCAGCCATTTCGGCGCATATTTACCTTTCATTCCAAGTCACACGGGTATAGGTAGACAATTATTAACTGTGCCTAAGCAATTTTGCCAGGAAAGACCCCTTTGTCAATCGTGGGATCTTTAACGTGCACACCCAATGTAGTGTACACATTTAAACATTGTAGGCTCAGACCACTTCGCCGTATTTAATTTTAGACACCGTACGTTATTAGACGCGAAAGTGCAATACTTAATGATCCGCTCAAAGCACTGTTGAAGCAACAATTTGTCTTTTGGTCGCAGATAAGGACATACTCTATCAAAACATGTGAATATATGTCTCAAGCATGACTAAACGCCCCGAAGGGCTCCGTCTAGTAACTCTATTTTTGATATCGTTTTTTAAATTTCAGCAATTTGCAATGAGGTCACCCATCATAAAATAAGGTTATTAATTATTTCCATACGCAATCTAAGTGAAACGGAGGCATTTTGTATCGCTGATTTTATTTACAAACTGCTCTTGCAGCGGATCATTTGATCGGAACTAAATAAGTAAAGTGAAAATAGGTAAATAAATATATAGATGGATAAATCAGAAAACAAGATTGCAAAACATAAACACGTTCATAAAACATGTTAGTTTCCACTATTGCCGTAAACAAGTTCTCTGCAAAAACATTTTTTTTTTTGGTTTAAACATAAGTTTATTTTAACAAAGGTTACAATCATGACATGTATACAAAGTTCACAGAAACAGCAACAAGCTAGAAGCTTATAGTGGTGTTCCTGCATGACAGTACAACATAAGGCGGTAACGGGTGAAAAATTTGTCTCAATAAACCAAATCTATTAATAACGTAATGAACGTTGCATAATGATTATAAAGAAAGGCAGTACAGGAAGGAAGGAGGGAAAGAAGATGAATAAAAGAAGAGGGATGGGTAGGAGATGTGCAGAAGTTTAAGTTGTTGTCCGGCTTGTAGAGCATTTATTCTGACTTACCCAAAGCGGCCTGAACGTTCAATGAACGAGTGTAGGGTGGAAAAAAATTTCCTGTTCAAATCTAAAGAATACTGTCTGTCTCCGTTTAAAAGGTGGGGGAGGTGAATTGTGTGATTAGGGAGGGTATGTATAGTTTCTTGACGTGCTTCGCGATAATTTGGACAATCGAATATGAAGTGTTGTACGGATTCGGACGGGAATCCACAGTCACAAGATGCATCTGTAGCAACGTGACGTCTCACTAGATCGTTATTGAGATCACTTATATATAACCTGAGCTTACAGTGAATTATTTGTGACATGCGATCTCCAGAATAAAAATAACACGGCGGACTTAAATCGTTTTTTGACAAAAAGTGCTTAAATTCACTTAGGGAATCACTAAGTTTTATATAGACTGGTAAAGAATTCCAGAGTTGTGTAGTAGATGGGAGAAATGAGTTTCTATATAATTCAGTTTTAAACGATGGAACTTTCCTGTCTAGAGGTCTGCGCCGGTGATATGGGTTATTAGTTGATATCAATGGTGGCAATATCGCTAATAAGTAGTTTGGCACCTTGCGGTGAACGATCTTGTGAAATAATATCAATTTATGACGTTTTCGCCTCTCTAGTAATGAAATAAAGCCTGACTCATCGTACAATTTTTGATGGCTTGTACCGCGGACTGCTCCAACAATGGTTCGAATTGCATCTAAGTGAATACTTTCGAGCTCGGTGGCTGCAAAAACATTGAAAGTCAAATACTGTTTTCGCCTCTGTTTCTTCTTGTTGATTTTTTACATTAATTTTAGTCAAGTCTTGTAGATTTTATCTTTGAAATATTTGCTTTGTGTTTCGTAACAGAATTAACTATGGTATTGTGTTGCTTAGTACTTGATGCATGAATTGGCGTCTCGCAGAATTAAACGCCGCTGAGGAAGGCCTGGGAACAGGTCGAAAATTTGGGCTGCCACTTGAAATTCTTTGTTAGGCTTTTCTTTTCCTTGATTTTGTTGACATCTCTCTCTCTCTCTCTCTTTCTCTGTGTATGTGTGTGTGTGTGTCTCTCTCTCTCTCTCTCTCTCTCTCTTTCTTTCTATCTCTCTTTCTCTCTCTCTTTCTCTCTCTCCCCCTTTCTCTCTCTCCCCCCTCTCTCTCTCTCTTTCTCTCTCTCCCCCCCCCTCTCTCTCTAGTTTCTCTCTCTCTTTCTCTCTCTCTCAGTCACTTTCTCTCTCTCTCTCTCTCTCTCTCTCTCTCTCTCTCTCTCTCTCTCTCTCTCTCTCTCTCTTTCCCTGCCTCACAAACACAAATACACACGCACTAACACACACAAAGCAGCAGGCCGGGATGCGGCAAATTAGGCAGGATGGGATGCCGCCAACGCATCTAGCAGTGCAAATTCTACAGGGGGGGGGGGGGGGGGGCGTTCTTTTAAATCAAGTTTTGCCCAGTTTTGATTTTGCCGGTTTTGGTAATCCTACATTCCTTCGTGCGACAGCGGACTAAATGCGCATTTAAAACTATTTAGATGTTTTGCTTAAATTTTGACTTGGAGCGAAATAAATTAAAACATCTTGTTCGTTGTGCTTTTGTTTTAAATTAAAGCGTATTCCATTTCTGAATTAAATATCACTTGCCTGTTAACTCTTTATTGTTGTTGCAATAGATGTATATACTTGGAAGAAAAAAAAGGCATACAACGAGACAGTTATGGTAGCCTGATTTAGACCACCTAGATACGGTATTTGCAAAATATTTATCTCTTTTATATTATTTTTCAAAATTGTTGTTTATGAAATCGAAAAATCACATCGAAAAATGTCACTATTCGATGTTCCCTCACTTAATCCGGGTGTGAAGGGCTTTCTTGAAGCAGACACCGGCGCTTGCTAAACGATTGCCGCTTAAGCGGAGGGGAGTCAAGCGTGATTAAGTGCCTGGCCTGCCAATTGACACCTCCCGGCGAAAACACATAATAGGCCACAGTTTCTCTATTTTTCACATTACGTTTCACTCTTAAAGTATTTAACAAAAGGTGGTCCTTAGTTTTAACATCTTTTTTGAAATAATATATGAATTAAAGATTATGCTTTTAATGGACACATTTTTCACACACATGACCAGGAAACCGGATTACGTAAGCCGTGTCAGCTGCAACCTTTGTAAAAGTCAACGTAACTCGAGAACGGCATTGAAGTACTTTCGGTGTTCTTTACATTGTCCAAGAAGCAACACACATGAGTATACTTGACACACTCGGGTTGTGCTTGGTTTGGCCATAAACACTATCTGGTCAAGGACGTCGTAAAATGGCCCTCGGTCAAGTTTTCACCGAGAACCATTTTATGATGTCCTTGACTATTATGTGTTAGTCGGCTTAGAATATGCGCGCAGGTTTGAAAGTTTTGAACCATTCGATTATCTCAACAGACATCCTTTGATGTAGTGGAGTAGTGGTAGGTGTCACGAAATGGGATATAAGTCTGTGATAAAGGTGATGTTTATTATTATGAAAATGTTCGTGCCACCCACGCGCTTTTTCACGCTAGAAGCCAACAAAAAAGTTTATTTCATGTTGATTAATCACATTACTTATGAAAGTCTTATGTTTTCTCGTGCGCACGTGTGCGTGTGTGTGTGTGGGAAAATATTAAACAGCTGTGCTTTCATGTTACCATTCAGAGAGTGCTTTGATCATAATTAAGCTTTAAGCCCGCGTGAGAAACAGACGATACTTCTGCACGTATGGTTTGATATCTGCCGGGAACATTTTTTATGACGTGTATAATTTGACTGATTAGGCAAAGGGATTACACGAAACCGACTCAAGCCTTGTTGAATGTCAAAGAATTCAAGCATGCCGAAGTGTCTGTACGGGCCTGAGGAAAAGCACCTTCGGTAACCGTTTCATGTCCAATCCTAAAACGTGTATGGGAATACTTTAAGCATAACATTCGGGTGGGTTTTTTTCGAATAGAAAATATATAATACATCCATGCGATTTTATGGAATAACTCTGTTAAGTGTTTTTGTTATTGTTGCCAGAACAGCATGATCATATTCTGTAAGATAAAATCGGTTATTGTCAGTTTGTTTGTTTCCTTTTGTACACAGCGAAAACAAAATCGAATAGAAATTATACATCCATGCATTTTTCATGGAATAACTCCCTGAAGTGGTGTTGTTGTTGTTGTTGTTGTTGTTGTTGTTGTTGTTGTTGTTGTTGTTGTTGTTGTTGTTGTTGTTGTTGTTGTTGTTGTTGTTGTTGTTGCGAGAACAGCTTGATAATATTCTGTGAGATAAAATCGGTTTTTGTTAGTTTGTTTTATTTTGTACAATAAAGATATTAAACATTTTTCGCCAAGATTTCATGGTCTCGCCTAGGTGACAATGGCCGCAAGCATAAACGTTGTTTTGACCACGAGTTGAATGTATGTAAATTTCTATTTGTGTCCCCAGAATAAGATTCTATTTGGGACATGAGGTGGTTGTACGCTAAGAAAAAGCTGGGTGTGTGGGGGTGGGGCCGGGAGGATGACGGGAGTGGGGCTGTACAAGTTAAAAGTTGCGTTGATAAAAGTTATAAGCGTTTGGTATTGGGCGTTGAGAATCATCCAATACAATTGACACTGGACATTTGAAGACGCAACAGTGGTCGACACGGGGAGCATCATAAACACCGCCCAATTGGATTGCATGACTTGACCGTCCTGCAGTGATGTCGTTCTCGTCGGCTATTGGTCAGTGGATTTTGAGAGCGCACGTGCCGGGCAATTAAGGTGTTCATATGATTGGTTAATACACTGACACGGTTCTCACCCCTTTGAGAGGTCGTGGCCTACATAAAGTTAGTTCGTTTCGCAAATTAGCAAAAATCCTCAAAAAAGTCGATAGTCACAGAGACTTTGTGTTCATAACAACCCAAAAACCAGAAGAAAAAGACCTGAGAGGCTACCTGGAGCTCTGCCTCACCTCTATGGTGACTGCTAGGCAGAAGCAGAGCCCCGAGGCTCTCATCAACTTATTAACGGATACCTACTGTTTTGTGAAAAAAAATAAAGTGTCCGTCCCTAAACCAGACACCTATCTCATGGCCCTCAGCGCTCTCGCGGGGAGCAGAGATCTGTCGTCTGAGGAAATTCTCACAATTAAAAAATCACTGCAAGTCCCTTGTAATTCTGGACTCCCTAAATGGGGGGCAAAATAAAATAAAGCCAGCATAAATATATGATCGTCATTTGTCAACGGTATTAACTTAAACAAAGGGGACACACAGCTCGCAGGGAGGGAAGGGCATTGCCCCACCTCGCGGGCGAGTGCTTGTTTTTTTTGTTTTTTTCCTGATGGTTTTAAACTCCTGTTTTCGGATTACACAATAAACATAAAAACATGATTATATAAACGAGAGGATAGCTGTTTCCTCTCTCAGTTAATACTGCTAATGTGACGTCGCCTCCCCTGCGACTATTGTAGTGGCGGGGAGGTCGACGGACAACGCAGATAGATCTTTTTATCCCATTTAAAATTAACAAATGCCGCATAGCAACTCATGCGTGCGTCAATGAAATGATGTATCCAAATGTTACTACCCTATAGAAGATCAGTATTACGTTTTGCGCATGTTCTTTATATTTTTCTCACAATGTTGTCACTTTTAAACCTTCTAACAGGTGGTCCTGGGTTTTATCTTTTTCTTAACGAAACTAAAATTGAATTAAAAATCCATGTTTTTAATGGCCCTTCCCCTAGGAACTCAACGCATATAAAGGAAAAATTATCCCCGAGTATATTTCTCATTGCCCCACCCCCCTCCCTTATTCATGGAGAGCGGGGCCGGGGTCCTATCACGGTCGGGATTGCTTGGTCTTGCCCTTTTCTTTCCCTCCTTTTCTTCTTTTTGCGTATCATCAACTCATGTCCCTAAAAGGAAAATTTCATGTGAGGACGTAAAGGACCCCCTTTTTTTTTACAAATTAGCAATTGTCCGGTCAGACATCATATGGTGCGGGTGTTAAATCTGTCAGTTTGCAAGAGAGATAATTCGAGTTTGTGAGACTTGTTGCATACAGTGGTAAATACCTGATTTTGATGACTTTGGTGATCTTTCTCAGACGGGAGGAATAGCAGAAAGGCAAGAAAATAAAAGTGAGTGATTTTGATTCTATTGATTGTGCCTATGATTAGGTTAGATTGAATAGATTAGATTGTGCAAGCAGGATTCCACCATGGAATACATTTAATTTATATGAGGGTTAACGTTGTCTGCACCATCTCAGAAAAACTATCATATTTTTGACCTAAATCTGTGGATCTAAAAACATCATCTCGGTTATAATGTAGTATATAACAGCCTAAAGCATGTCACATTTATAGAACAAACAAAAAAAATAATAATTTCGCTAGTATCGTGTACACTACATTGGGGTGTGCACGTTAAAGATCCCACGATTGACAAAAGGGTCTTTCCTGGCAAAATTGTATAGGCATATATAAAAATGTCCACCAAAATACCCGTGTGACTTGGAATAATAGGCCGTGAAAAGTAGGATATGCGCCGAAATGGCTGCGATCTGCTGGCCGATGTGAATGCGTGATGTATTGTGTAAAAAAAACAAATCCATCTCACACGGAATAAATAAATCCCTGCGCCTTGAATATGTGCGCGATATAAATTGCATGCATAAAATAAAAAATGAAAAAGATTAAAAAAAAATGATAAATAAATCCCTGCGCTTAGAACTGTACCCACGGAATACGCGCGATATAAGCCTCATATTGATTGATTGATTGATTGATAGTATATTGCGTGTGATATTTTCCGAGTGTGATAAAACAAGTTAGAATGACAATACATCGGAAAGACTTAGTTAGGGTTAGGGTGGGTGTCCGAGTGGTAACGCACTTGCGCTCGGAAGCGAGAGGTTGCGAGTTCGACCCTGGGTCAGGACGTTAGCAATTTTCTCCCCCCTTTCCTAACCTAGGTGGTGGGTTCAAGTGCTAGTCTTTCGGATGAGACGAAAAACCGAGGTCCCTTCGTGTACACTACATTGGGGTGTGCACGTTAAAGATCCCACGATTGACAAAAGGGTCTTTCCTGGCAAAATTGTATAGGCATATATAAAAATGTCCACCAAAATACCCGTGTGACTTGGAATAATAGGCCGTGAAAAGTAGGATATGCGCCGAAATGGCTGCAATCTGCTGGCCGATGTGAATGCGTGATGTATTGTGTAAAAAAATTCCATCTCACACGGCATAAATAAATCCCTGCGCCTTGAATATGTGCGCGATATAAATTGCATAAAATAAAAATAAAATAAAAAATAAATAAATCCCTGCGCTTAGAACTGTACCCACGGAATACGCGCGATATAAGCCTCATATTGATTGATTGATTGAAAGATTTAGTTATCGTACAGTAACAACATGTCATTTAATTACTTGATTTTGGGATAGTTTCGGAGCAGTTTTGAAAAAATTATTGCATGGGTTCAGTCTCGTTTTCACGTCCAAATCGTCAGAAAACTTTCCAAAATGTAAGACAAATTCTGCTGAGCTGCTCTTCACACAACTTTTCTGTCGGTGTCTGTGTGTCTGTTTATCTTTCTCTCTATGTCTCTGTTTCTCTGTCTCTCTCTTTCTCTGGCTCTCTCTCTCTCTCTCTGTCTGTCTGTCTGTTTGTTTCTTTTTTGTCTCTCTTTCTGTCTGTCTGTCTGTCTGTCTGTAAAGCTGTCATAACTGTTCCTTTTATTTCTATCTCTTTCCTTGTTTTTGATTAGAATTTTGACTGTCTGCGGGATGAAAAAAAGAGCATTTTAGCATTTCTTATTCTGTTAGTGTTAAGATAAAGATCAATTCAATTCAATTTAATTCAATTCAATTCAATACAATTCTCTCTCCCTCATTCTCATTCTCATAAATCAGACTCAGTGTTTGTGTTATACTGCCTTGCTCTGCTGAGTGTGTGTGTCATACCGCTTTGCTCTGCTGAGTGTGTGTGTTTGTGTTAATTACGGTCTGTCTGTATATTCTTTTGTCTGTCCGTCTGTCACTCAAGGGTAAACCGGCACGGTTAGCCTAGTGGTAAGGCGTCCGCCCCGTGATCGGGAGGTCGTGGGTTCGAACCTCGGCCGGTGTAACGATTTCATCTTTCGCCTGTGTACATATTTCCCCCTCGATATTTACTCGAGACTGAAATGTTGTTTCCTGGTAAAATTAAGAAGGGAAATTATTTATGGACGAAAAGCATGTCAGTTTCTTGCATGTGAAGAAAATTGGTTGTGAAATTAAATAGATTTCACTCCCAAAATCGAATTCTTCGAAAACGTGTACCGAGTGGTTACGTCCCTTGAGTAAGAAGGGAAACATTTTAGGATGAATCAAATTTCTAAGTTAAATAAAATAATTGGTTGGACAAATTTGGCCCCATGAATGTAAGGTACACAAGGTCGCTCATCAGTACTATCGAAGGGTGTTTTTATATTTAGTCAAGTTTTGACTAAATATTTTAACATCGAGGGGGAATCGAAACGAGGGTCGTGGTGTATGTGCGTGTGTGTGTGCGTGCGTGCGTGTGTGTGTGTGTGTGTGTGTGTAGAGCGATTCAGACTAAACTACTGGACCGATCTTTATGAAATTTGACATGAGAGTTCCTGGGTATGAAATCCATGA
The DNA here is from genome assembly GCF_037325665.1 of Littorina saxatilis. Classification (NCBI taxonomy): domain Eukaryota; kingdom Metazoa; phylum Mollusca; class Gastropoda; order Littorinimorpha; family Littorinidae; genus Littorina; species Littorina saxatilis. The sequence continues at coordinate 64,220,523 of NC_090247.1, forward strand.
ACTTTTTTTCATTTTTTTGATAAATGTCTTTGATGACGTCATATCCGGCTTTTCGTGAAAGTTGAGGCGGCACTGTCACGCCCTCATTTTTTAACCAAATTGGTTGAAATTTTGGTCACGTACTCTTCGACGAAGGCCGGACTTCGGTATTGCATTTCAGCTTGGTGGCTTAAAAATTAATTTATGACTTTGGTCATTAAAAATCTAAAAATTGTAAAAAAAAATAAAAATTTATAAAACGATCCAAATGTACGTTTATCCTATTCTCCATCATTTGCTGATTCCGAAAACATATAAATATGTTATATTTGGATTAAAAACAAGCTCTGAAAATTAAATATATAAAAATTATTATCAAATTTCTTTTTCGAAATCAATTTAAAAACACTTTCATCTTATTCCTTGTCGGTTCCTGATTCCAAAAATATATAGATATGATATGTTTGGATTAAAAACACGCTCAGAAAGTTAAAACGAAGAGAGGTACAGAAAAGCGTGCTATCCTTCCCGCTCTTCTTGTCAATTCCACGTGCACTGCCTTTGCCACGGGCGGTGGAGTGACGATGCTACGAGTATACGGTCTTGCTGCGTTGCGTTGCGTTCAGTTTCATTCTATGAGTTCGACAGCTACTTGACTAAATATTGTATTTTCGCCTTACGCGACTTGTTTTTTGTTCAGTGTAGAGTTTATACTAGATCAACGAGGCCGAAAATCGAAATATCAACACGGCGAAAGATAAAAACGTCACACCGGGTCATACCTAAGACTTTAAAATTGGCAATCTAGTGGCTGATCCACATCCCATTTTGGTGCAATCCCATTTTTGCCGCCGTCCCATTTTTTGCCCCATCCCATTTTCGCGACATTTCACAAGCCAAGCGTCATTTTATAAAATTTATAATTTTGAATGATTAATGAGATGAGGATGATTATAATGATGATGCTATGGATTTCCAATTTGGATTGAGACTACGTGACAGGGCATTTTACTAACATGTCATAACAAAAGCGCGACATCCCATTTTGACACCATATCCCATTTGGCCGCCATGCCGTTTCCCTGTATTCCATTTATCCCCCATCCCATTGTCGCGACATTTCACAAGCCAAGCGTCATTTTACTACCGTGTCATAACAATAGCGCGTCATCCCATTTTGCCCCCATCCCATTTGGCCGCCATCACATTTTTTATTTATTCTTCTTGCCAAGCCTCACTATACTACTATACTGCGTTATTCAACTAGGAAGACATTCCGTTTACGCCAAATTCCATTTTTGCCACAATCCAAAATGTCGCGAAATAGAGATGGCGGCAAAATGGGATGACGGCAAAACGGCATGGCGACAAAATGGAATGTGGCGCTAGTGGTTTGACACGGTGGTAAAATGACACATGGCCTATGAAATGTCGCAAAAATGGGATGGGGGCAAAATGGGATAACGGCGAAACGGGATTGCGCCAAATTGGGACGTGGAGCTAATGGTACATGACATGGTGGTAAATGACACTTGGCCTGTAAAATGTCGCAAAAATGGGATGGGGGCGAAATGGGCTAACGGCGAAACGGGATTGCGCCAAAATGGGATGTGGAGCTAATGGTGTAAGATATGGTGGTAAAATGACACTTGGCCTGAGAAATGTCGCCAAAATGGGATGGGGGCGAATTGGGATAACGGCGAAACAGGACTAATAGATCCCTTGACTTGGGGTAGTGCGACTCTGTCACTGCTAGCTTTCCACTCGGAGGAAGCGACCGGAATTTCCCAACGATGGGACATCCTAGTAATGAATTTTTTTTTTTTTTAATTCTTAAAATTAACAGAGTCGCGCTACCCCAAAAGTCAAGGAATTTCGTGTTTGTCCCTTGACTTTGGAGATGACAAGAAAATATCGGGCGCAAAAACGTGATTTGTAAAATTTTTCACAACATATGTCGCCTCGCGCCATGTATGTGATGAAACCATTCATATAGCTCTGCGGGAGCTCTGCACTTTTGGACGTTCCCATTTCACTGCTGTACAGCAAACATCGTCCCCAAATACCTGTTTGTTTCTAAAAAATCACGCTGGAGGTTGCATTTTATGTAATAACCTCCTGAAATGAGTTTTGACAC
>NC_090247.1:64222838-64265338 GCF_037325665.1 Littorina saxatilis
GGCCCTCAGAACACTACGGTCACACACCACGTCAAACTGCAATCAATCAGGACAAGACATAGGCAAGGTCATTTACAGTGGACTTTCGTTTCAAAATGTTTGTACACAATATCAGCCCTTCATTTATACAATAAAGGACCGTATATCCAAAAACGGACACACGCCACATTTATCTTAAAGGTACTGAACTTGTCAAATCCAGGTGCACGGAGCCCCTGGGGCTTTTAGTCATACCTCAGGCAGCTATCCGTTAGAAGAACTACCAAGTTTCATTGACTTGCACCCAAAGAGTCAAGAACTGCGATTTTTTTACGAATTAATTTCGTACTCGGACCCGGCTGGTCTTGACCTATTTTTGGATCTAAATTTAGATCAGGTAGATCACCACATCATGCACAAAAAGACAGTCACTAGCAGACGTCATCATGAGTTTGTGTAAAACAAAATGGAGGCCGGAATCACTCAGTTGAATCGAACTCCGACCAAACACCACGTAATAACTTGGTTAATTTATGCACTCGCGTGAACAAGAAACTGTCGAGCTTCACAGATGTCGTCGTTGGGTAGTTTTGGGTTTGTTTTACTACCATAGGAGGATTTTTGAACTGTAAATGCACTCAGCTGCAACAAAAACGCAAAACGAAGGCTGTGAGCTGCACTGTGCCTTTAAACAGAGAATCTTAAACCCCATTAGGCGCAGCCAGGACTGGAACAACAAACCTCCAAAGTTGAGGGCCAATGTCCTTAGCACCAGACCGCGCAGCGAGCGTGAGGATTTTGGTTTTGGAATGGAACTAAGTGTAGGGATGGTCTTATAGCATGTAAAAGTCATTCGAAATCTCAGCCAGTGAACTGCTTGTTTTTTTTACACGGGTAGGAGTGTGCCTCTAAAATAAAGTTCCTGATAAGTTATCTTATCTTATCTTATCTTATCTTATCTTATCTTATCTTATCTTATCTTTTTTTTAATCTTATTTCTATCTTATCTTATTTAATCTTATCTTATCGTATCTTATCTTATTTTATTTTATCTTATTTTATCTGAGGTTGTTGTTTATAATTATTGTTTATTGTAGCTGGTCTGAAGTCGATGCAGTTGTATAAACTGCAACACTACTCGCAAGTCACGCCGTAATTGCGTCAAATATGTAAGGCCGACGTCTTGCCATAGCGCTTATATCGACAAATATAGCGCTGGAGACGCAAGACAAGCATGCATACCATTTTCTAACGTTTATTTGCAAACTCACATCAGAGGCGATGGTAGTTTCAAACACAGAGTGGTCGTACACCCATTTCGTACAATCGTGTGTGTTCCTCGATGCTGAATACGATGTCTCGTTGAAACCGTCGTCCGTCCTGTTGCTCCATTTGGCGTCTTGGAAATTCGACACGATGACGTCATTGCTGACGTCACTGTAGAGGCGACATTTTGAAAACGTGCCGTCCAATTGGCGAGGCACGGACTGGTTGAGAATCGAGGCATACGAGGTGTTCGTCACGTGGAAATGGTCGTTTGGGTAACCAGGAATGGCGCATCTGAAAAAAAGAGAAACATTACAATGCATGACGTGACAGGACATGACAGGACATGACAGAACTTGACAAGACATGACATGACATAGCATGGCATGACATGATATGACATGACGTGACGTGACGTGATGTGACGTGACGTGACGTGAGGTGTGAAATAATAAAATAATATAAGATGTCAGGTACCTTGATGGAAATCCCTTTTTTTTCGTGGAAAAAGCACACCCGTACGTATGGTCATTTGTTTTACCTAAACTTAGTAAAATAAAATTATATACATATATATATATATATATATATCTATATCTATCTATACATGTATATAATAAAAGAGAGTGTCTGTCTGTCTGTGGTCGCCATACCTCAGAGATTGCAAAAAATAAGCACACGATATTTTGCATGCACACTGCCCTGGACCCACAAATGTGCACCTGGGTTTTAGTTTCTCCAGACATTGTTTCCTTCCTCGGATAATGACCCTCCCCATCTATCAACACAGTCTACATAGTGCAAGGGAGGTAAGTCATGCTTTGTCACCCACGGAAGGGAGGTAACTCTCATCAAACCAGAATACCGTGTCATTCTCAAGGGTTACCCCCCGCCCGCTATCATCCCCCCCCCCACACACACACACACTAACCCTGCCCCCTGCTCCCCCTCCCTGCCTTCCAGATCATCGCGAATAATGTTTACGAAACGATCGCCTCAGTGAAAGATCACGAGAATTTACAGATTTCTCTCCCCTGTTCAAAAAGGTATGACGCGCTCACTCATGAGGTATGCGTGCTTTGATCAGACGGTAACTACAGTGGGTGTGAGAAGGGGAAACAAATCACGAAGAACACGTTGAACCAAATAGAAACTTGCCTTGCCTATACATCCAAATGTATGAGCTCACACTGTCATTTTTCTTATCCACATTGGAATAAGATTCTAGAGGTTTCTGAGAGAGGGGAGAGCAGAAACACCCGGGCGAAGCCGGGCCTGACTGTGTCTATCTGTCTGTGATCGCCAAAGCTCCGAGAAGGGAGGGGACAGGAAGACGATGTCGTGCATGTGCACTCCTGTGACTGTGAAGATGTGCACCTGACCACCACCGCCGCTGCCGACGCCGCTGCGCTGCCAGCCCTCCAATCCTCCTCCGCCCCCCCCCCCCCCCCTGAAGAGAGAAACTTTTAGTTGTGGCTTGGCTCTTCTAAAAAAAAAAGTCCCCCCCCCCCCTTTCAATCCCCAGATCCGACCCCCCCCCCCCCACCACCACCACCACCATTCCCACCACCACCGCCGACTCCACAACTACCACTCCTACTAGCCCTACATCATCAACACCAACCCAACCACCATCCCCAGCACCCCCATCACCACCACACCAACCCCTTCCTTACCCCCTAAAAGAAAAGAGAATTGTAGCAATATCGATGTCATCACTGCATGTCTACTAAAACGGCTACATTTCGTCTACAACACATCAAAGCACAAGCCGCGTCTGCATCCCTCAGCAGGTTCACGTCATATTCCGGAGTATTAAATGGATGTAAGTGTGTGTGTGTGTCTGTCTGTCTGTGGTCGCCATACCTCAGAGATGGCAAGAGACAGGAACGAGGTAGTGTGCATGAACAATGCCTAGGAGCCGCAGATATGCACCTGGGTTTTAGTTTCTTGATTTATTGTTTACTTTCTCATATTATGGACCTCTGCTTTATTGAATACAGCCTATATGGTGCAAGGCCAGTTCAGTGCCTACTGTTCACCTGCAGTAAGCACATAATGCCAGTAATATTAGAGACTCGCTATTTGCTCCTACGAGGGGAAGAATCGAAGAAGAAAAAATTAACCGGACCGTTCATGACATTTTCAAGAAGCAAAGGGAGGTAACTCTGACTGTGTTATCCAAATAAGGGAGGTAATTAACTCTGATAATTAATGGAAAGCACACATGTCATAACATGCTTTAGGGTTCTGCTAACACCCGGGCAAAGCCGGGTTTGACTGCTAGTAATATATATATATTTATATTGCACCCATGTTCTTACCTCAACTTAAACATTCATTCGCGTGTTATTTCATTCCGATTTTCTATGCCATTAAAGACCCTTATCTTGGCATAAAAAGTGTGAATGAAACACGGGAAAGAATGTTTTGGTTTTGGTACGAAATAATATTTTGTTTGCTAAGTGTATATTTACCGAGGCCGGGAGTGTCTGACCGACATGTAACATTGGAACGTACCTCTCGAGTTTTATTTCGCTTCGAACTTTCCTGATTTGTTTCCATAATGTGAAAGGAGCGGTAGCGTTTCGGCACACGGTCACATCTGGCGCTGCGAGCAGGATGGGACTCGGCATGATATGTTCAGGTAATGGCATAATATGACCACTGAACATTTTCGTGCTGATCCCATTCTGCGAACTTGGGATGGACAGTGGTCTCCCGGTTCGGAACTTCGGGACGAAGTTCATTTCAAACGGGGGCGATTGTGACAGGGGAGGCTACCGCTCCTTTCACAGCAGACTCTGCACCCGAGTTGTTGGCCTTTAAGTCAACACCCGTGGTTTGTGGAAATCTGTTTGTGATGGGGTCTGGTAGTTTCCGATTGTCTGTATGTTCATGGAAACCTTGGAAAAGTTTTTATAGGGCTAAGAAATTAGCCCTAACCTTTTCAAACCTGTTTGATTGCACTTCGCTTCCCGAGGTGATCGTAGTGTTTCGGCACACGGTCACAATAAGAACTGCATAAGTGACAGACACCGCTATGTGTCTAAACAAAATGCACGAATACTGTTTAAAATGGCGTCTAAATATTAATGTAAACAAAACGAAAGTTATAGTTTTTTCCAGAGGTAAAATTAGAAATAAACCATTGTTTACGTATAATGGCAATTCAATCGAAGTAGTGTTTGATGTAATGTACTTGGGCCTTAAAATTAATTATAATAATAAATTTTCAGTCGCACAGAAGAATCTATATGATCGTGCCTCAAGGGCAATGTTTGTTCTTTTGCGAACGTGTAGACAATTGTCACTGCCTGTGGACATACAAGTTGACCTGTTCGATAAAATGATTGCTCCAATCTTACTATATGGATGTGAGGTATGGGGTTTTGGTTCCTGCGAACTTGCTACTAAACTTCAATTACGTTTTTATAAAATTGTTTTCAAACTAAAAAAATCAACTCCAAATGCTATGATATTTGGTGAACTTGGAAGATATCCACTAGATGTTAATATGAAATGTAGAATGCTTTGCTATTGGTATAAACTGATTAGTCCTATTCATAAAAATAAATTTTCTAGTATTGTGTACTGCTTTACTTATAAATTGTATATCAACAAGATGATTGAATCTGATTATTTATGTTTTATTGAAAAAACCTTAAATGAAATTGGTCTTCCTGGCCTTTGGACTTCTCAAGAAAATGTTCAATATTCAAGCGCATGGTTTAAACAGAAAGTAAAAAGAAGCTTGTATGACCAGTATATCCATAAATGGTTTACAGAAATTGGAACAAAAAATATGTTTTGGAATTATCGAATGTTTAAAGATATTTTTGCATGTGAAGACTATGTCACACACCTGCCATATCAGCAATGTGTTGCAATGATGAAGTTCAGAACATTAAACAACAATTTGCCTGTACAGAAAGAACGTTACCTTAACATCCCGAGGTCAGAAAGAACTTGCACCAAATGTGTATCACAAGACATAGGTGATGAATTCCATTATTTATTTGTCTGTGATTTTTTCAAAGAAGAAAGAGCTGAGTTGTTACCACCTTACTATTGGAAAAAACCTAATGCACTTAAATTTAAAAAGTTGTTTGCTACTAACAAAAAGAAATTGCTAAAGAATATTTTGGACTTTATTAATAGAATCTGTAACAGTTTTTCATAATCTTTTTTTTGTATTTACTATTATTAGCATATATCATGATTGTATTGATTGTATTTATTGTTCAAAATGCCCCCAGGGGTTATGGACTAATAAAAAAAACTTGAAAAACTTGAAACTTACATGCGCACCACATAGCCTGTCGGCCGAGTCATTACAAGTTGAAGTTCTTATTCAAAACTGAATAGGCCAGGTCGGAAAAAAGCCTGCTGGGTACATAATGAAAAATGTTAAGGAATGAATGGCGTTGGTGGCGAGAAGATATAGTAGCCGCAGAGTGAGTGGGGTAAAAAATGACATAGATGTATTTTCGTTATGAGCGGTGTGAGACAAGTTAAGCCAGGGATTGCCTTAAAATTCGTAAAATTGCCATAACTGTTATGGTCATTTTGGTGAATTTGCGAAGAAACTAAATCCTTGTAACATCTCTGGAATGTATCCCTGAATAGCCCACAACTCCCACCCCCCCTCCCATCTCTCTCTCTCTGTCTCTGTCTCTCTGTCTCTCTGTCTCTGTCTCTGTCTCTCTCTATCTCTCTCTCTCTCTCTCTATCTCTCCCAACACTCCCACCCCATCCATCCCCTTCACCTTTTTAAAGGAGATCAAGATTTGTAACAAGACTGGAAGCAACATGTAACCTTAATATAAATACTTCTATTTTCGGAGACTGCAATGTGAAATGACACGGAAATAAACTTTAATTCGTCCCGCATAGCCATTTCGGCTGATAGGACGTTAAAAACGCAACAACCAGCCTATCAACACCCCCCCCCCCCCCATTCTCCCCTCCGGGCCAATCCAGTCCGTTAAGGCGTACCTGTGATTAATATGTGCAAAAGACTAAGTGAGTTGGCTGGTAAGATATAATTGTCTATTGTCTCTTAAGCATTTTAGTGCTATTAGAGACGGATGCAAGTGTATTTCCTTTTGCAGACTAAGTGAGACAATCACTTGGCACCTGTGAGAATAACAAGCATTGGTTTAAACAAAGTTTTATTCAGGATTTCTTCACATGAACAGTTCAAAACACACAACTAGGACACGCACTCAAGCAAATGCTTATATCACGAGACCAGAACATTACTAAATTACACACATGTTCGTAATGGTGGACATAACAACAATAAACCAGAAGAACAAATTGAAAGAATGGGGATGGGGAGCTAACTAGGAACAAAGGAATCTACAGAAGATAAAAAGAAAAGGGAGGGGGAGGAGGAAGAAAGTACTAACAACCACAAAGAGAGACTAGGACGAAAGCGCATAGGAAGAGAGCATCAAGTCTAAGACATGCAACATGTAAATAAAGGTAAATGTAACAATTTTTTTATGGAAGGCAGTAATTCGTTAGCATGTAAAATACGAGACAAACGATAATAATCATTACTTATACGCTGCTTATGTAATCAAATACGATAACACAGGGAGAGGCAGTGTGGAGGTACACATACGCCTGCCCACACACATATACACTATCAATGCGTGAACACATCCATCAAATCAATCGACCAGATTTAACAATAAACGATTGGACAGACTCAAATATCAATATGTTTTTACGAACAGAATAATGCTCGCTACCTTTTAATAATATTTCCACGCGTCTGAAATGAACAGGCAACGAATTGATTGTTGTCAGACGAGCATCTGCATACAAAGTGCAGTTTAATAAATAATGTTCGGATGTTTCATTTGGATCACCGCAAGCACACTGTGCGTTATCTTTTAGGTGGCGTTTACACAAGTCTGAATTAAGGTTACTAATATTTAAACGCATTCTGCAGTGTTGAACTTCTGTCTGTCGTTTTCCAAAATAATAATAAGCTGGTACACTATGATCAGGACTTTGTAAATAATGCTTAAACTCGCTTATTGAATTTGTTGTTTTAATCACATCAGGCAAATTATTCCATAAAACTGTGGAGAATGGAATGAAGGATGTTCTGAATATTTCTGTACTATGTGCTGGTACGAATCTTTCGAATGGTCGTCTTCTGTGGTAGGGATTTAGTGAAGAGACTAGTGGTGGCAAGAGGTTAATTAGATATTGTGGACATTTACCATGAACCATTTTGTGAAATAAGATTAATTTATGTCGTTTTCGGCGTTCCTTCAGACTACAAAAACCACTTTCTTTGTAAATCTTATCATGGCTTGTTCCCCGCACACCGCCAATTATAACACGTAATAATTCAAGGTGTAATTTTTCAAGTGTGTTTGATAAGGCTTCGGTACAATTGTCCCATAACACATCAGCGTAATCGAAGTGTGGCAGAATAAAAGATTTATACATTATTTCCAAACTATTTCTACATAACTTATACTTGTAATATCTTAAGCAGTTAATCAACAAAGTGGTCTTTTTCACAATATTTCTAATTTGAGCGTCCCATTTACAATCGTTTTGCAAAAAAATGCCAAGATGCTTGTGTTCTGGTATGTCTTCCAGGAGATTTCCATTAAAAAATAGGGGGTCATTTTGGTTTAAATCACGTTTTATATTCAGCAGTTTAGTTTTGGTTTCATTAAATGTAACTTTCCAGCGTGCTGCCCATCTACTAATTTTATCAAGGTCTGAATTAAGAATTTTGGCACGTCGTATCGGGTCATGTAATGCAAGTGACAAACTAGTATCATCAGCAAACAATTTGATAACAGACTCAATATCATTTACAATATCATTTATATAAATCAAAAATAACAAGGGGCCTAGCACTGAACCCTGAGGAACGCCTGCTTGTAAACCTTTTAGCTCTGACTTGGCACCTTTAACAACAACTGACTGAACACGGTTTGTTAAATAGCTACGAAACCATGACAATAGTCGGCCTCGAACACCAATCGACTCTAGTTTTACCAATAATCCTTTGTGCCAAACTTTATCAAAAGCTTTTGACACATCAAAAAATACCGCCTGTGTTGTTAAGCCGTTGTCGTAGTTTGAACACAAGTCATTATATATGGAGACAAGTTGACAGATCGTCGAGTCGCCGGGTATAAAACCGGACTGTGTAGGTGTGAGAATGTTGTTGGATTGTAAAAATGTATATAATTGACTGTGAATACATCGCTCCAAGACTTTGCCAACACAGCTCAACAAGGAGATCGGACGATAATTATTACAAGCGTCTGCAGGACCTGTCTTGTAAATAGGCGTAACATTAGCTGTTTTCCACATGTTAGGATAAACTCCTTCCCTCAGACTCCTGTTGAAGATATACGTCAGTGGCTCCGAAATAACATCTGATGCTGCTATGAGAAGTCTGTTGTGGATCAAATCGGGACCAATGGCTTTTCTTTTATCAAGGTTTCTAATTACATCTTTTACCTCATTAACTGACAAAACAATATCACAAAATTCGCGATCTAAAAACGGGACTTGAGGGACTTCATCGTCTGGGTCTTCGACAGTGGAATTTTTTATAAAGAAATTATTAAAGGCGTTGGCTTTGTCTTGGCTTAATTCGTAAACTTTGCCGTTGTCACAGATAGGTGGAATTTCATCTTTACATAAACCTTTCTTCTTCATAAATGACTTCACCAATTTCCACCAGTCTTTGCTGCCAAACTGCGTTGGATCAGAAACTTTAACATCTAGTTCGGAATAGAATTCAATAATACGTTCTCTTTTCCTTGTTGTAATAAGGTTTCGTGCCTGGCGATAGTTCAACCAGTCTTCCGGCTGCTTGCTTGTTTTGGCTTTCAAGTGAATCTGGTCACGTTGGTCAATTAACGTTAGGATTTCAGGTGTTATCCAGGGTGCGTCTTTTGGGCGTATCGTGACTTCTTTTACTGGCATAAACTGTTTTGCTATATCCATAAACATTGCAGAAAAAATATCAACACTTTCATCAAACACCTCCTTCATCAAGATTTCTTGCCAGTTAACCTGAGAAAGTGCTGCACAAAAACCATCAGCATTAAGTTTATTATAATTAAAAATTGTTCTTTTATAGGAAATATTTTTGTTCACACTTCTATCTGAAACAGCTTGTGGTACACTGTGGTCGCTACAAATAGGTGGCAAAACATTCACAGATTTAACCAACTGAGGAGTCTGGGTAATTACGAGGTCGATACATGTACTTGTGGTGGCTGTTACACGTGTCGGCGTATTCACAAGTTGACAGAGCTGGTGCGCATGTAAAATATTCAAAAAGTTCCGCGATGGAGAGTTCAGGATGTCGACGTTGAAATCGCCTAAAATCACAAATCTCAAAAACTGGTTATTCACTCGCCTTAAGCTTTCATCAATTAAATCCCAATAATGAATATTTGCATTGGGTGGGCGATAGAATGAGCCAATCAAAATGCCTTCGTGGCCCAACTTTGTCTCGATCCAGACTGCTTCAAGACCATCAACTTGGAGATCAGGTCGGGGTTTACAGTATAAATAATTCTTAACGTAAATGGCCACGCCTCCATGAGGATCACCTGGACGGTCGAGGCGTACAGGAGGATTACAATTAGGTATACTTAGAGGAGTTATCATCTGCATGTGACAACCATGTCTCAGAAAGTGTCAAAATATCATGCTGCTGAACTTTAGGTTGTAACAAATCAATTTTATTCCTTAAGCTTCTAACGTTAATGAGTACCACAGTGACCTTATTTTCATCCGGGCCTGGATTTTTCTCAACATCACCAGCTAAATAAAGTGATGTCCGGGCAAACAGTTTATCTACATAATTATTCTTAATGTCTTTATCATAAATATCTCTGCTAACAAGACGTTCAGTTCCACGTTTCTTAGCACAAAGAGAGTCGGCAAAAAATAAGAAAGTACACAACGATAGCGTGACACGGTTGGAACCTTTACAGAACAACAGGATCAAAAATGGTAGTACAGTAGTTTTACACAAAAATGACAATTTGCGACAAAGAACCACTGCCCTTCCATAAAAGCACCCAACTCTGGCTCTGTACAAACTTAAACTAAGTGACAAGCATTGAATTGAATTGAATTGAATTGAATTGAATTGAACTTTAATTTACAGGGATTAAGATTTCAGGCTATGCCTTTTCTTACAAGCTGTCCTTGGGACGCACAGACACACAATGATAAAAAAAATGATTTGATTGACATGAACAAGCGACTTTCATCCTCAAATAAAATATCAATTAAATTGTACCTGTGATTGGGTATGTTGAAAGTGAAGACGACACTGATGGCCTCGAATGCACTCAGCAGGGAGGGCAGGGCAGTGAGGAAGAACACTCTCTTCTGGTAGGGTCCAAACTCCCCTATCTGCTTCAGCACGTCGTCAAACTTCATGATGATCAGGGCTGAAATGCCAAATACATTTCTCAGATTAAAGACGATTTCATGCGGTCCAAGCTCTAAATTAAAAAGACAGAGGGAAAAACGTGTTGATTAGAAAAAACAACATTATTTGATAAATGAAAAGATTAATAACGAATCCATAAATCATTTGATGAAAAATAGAAACTAAATAATAAATAAATTGATTAATTAATGAATACATAAATACATAAATAAACAGATATTATGTAAATAGACACATACATACAGAAAAAAGATAACTAAAGTAAAATGAATGTATAAATACACACAACATAAATGACTTAATACATGTTCATTTGATGATAGATAGACACATCAATAAATGAATTAATGCACAAACACACAAATAAATGAATGAAAAATAGACAATAACAAATCAGCAATATTTGCTGACCTTCTCTTAAAGTTCAGAAATACAGTGACTGCGGCACTAATACAGAAGCATGATGTTAAAATAATAAGTAAACAAACAAGACAAGCACAAAACAAGCTCCACCAAAGAAACAAAACCAAAATCAAAACCGCAAAAAAAGGCAAAGGAATTATGATTGCACACTCACCTACCCGCGGTGAACTGGCACTGGCTTTATCAATCAATGCGGGTTTAACATGTTCAAAAGCTGTTCTTTTCACAGTTATCCTGAGATGTTGAGCGACGCAGCATTACTCTTCGTTCTGTGTGAACAGCCATCCGAAACAAGTAGACCAAGGGTGCGTTGCATAGGCAGAGCGCCACAGAACGTTTGTTTGTTGTGGCAAGCGCTCGGTACGAGTACCATTGTCTGGGGTCACTGAAGCGTAACAATGGCGACCGCTCGCTGAGAATGGTCTAGGCAACGTGTGTTTGCGGGGGAGCATTCTGTAACGTACCTGAGAGGTGGCACGCCAGAAACTATTGCACTGTACTGAGCTTGCCGGTTGACTCTCTCTCTGTCTCTTTCTCTCTATCGCAGTCTCTCTCTCTGTCTTGCTTGCTCTCTCTCTCTCTCTCTTTCTCTGTCTGTCTGTCTGTCTCTCTCTCTCTCTCTCTCTCTCTCTCTCTCTCTCTCTCTCTCTCTCTCTTTCTCTCTCTTTGATGCGCAAATTGCTCCCATCTTGCTCTATGGCTCAGAACCATGGGGATATTTTGACTGTTCACAGATTGAAAAGGTCCACATGTATGCCTGTAAAAGACAACTCGGGATCTCGTCAAACAGTCCAAACCAGATGGTGTATTGGGAACTTGGAAGATGCACTTTGTCAACCCTAGCAAATATCCGATGCGTAAAGTACTGGTTGAGACTTAACTGTATGCCGGATTCGAGATATGCAAAGATGTCATACATCATGTTAAAAAACGCAGTTGAAAGGGGAAAGCAGAATTGGGTCTCACAAGTTAAATGCCTCCTTTGCATGAATGGATTTGGAGATGTGTGGTTGAACGGGTCTGTAGGTAGGGAATGAGTGTTTATTAGAACATTACAGCAACGTCTTCAAGACTGATTTGAGCAAAACTGGCACTGTAAACTTGAGACAAGTGTGAGATTTGATGTATACAGGATGTTTAAAGGAGAACTTGAAAAATAAAAGTATCTGGGTGTCATTGAAAACCAGTACATACGCAAAATGTACACACAGTTCAGACTTGGCATTACACCGTTGAAGGTAAATAAACTGAGCTATAATCCCGAGTGCGCTGAATCCAGAAATTGTACATTTTGTAAATCAACGGAAGAAAATGAAAACCATGTTCTGTTTAAATGCCCAGCTTACAATGCTATTCGTCAAAAGTACATTGGTGCTTGTTTTGACCTTGACCAGTTCTCCAACTCATCGTTGTGCATTTTACAGACTGACAACAAATTACGACTGATTGCATTGTCAAATTATGTGTTCTACTAGGCCAGTCAGTTTTGATCCCCCCCTTCAAACTTTTTAATTTTTATTTTTTAGATAATTTTTCCAACATATTTTGTGCACACATACATATATTTCTTTTTAAAATGTCCTAACGTTTTTATTCTTAAAGTTTGAAGGGGGGGTCAAAACTGACAGGGGGGGGGGGGGTGTCAAAATTGGCTAGCCCAGAATGACCTACCGGTCAAAATCAGCTAGCCCAGAATGACCTCCCGGTCAAAACTGACTATGTGTCAAAATGGCCTGTTACACCGGTCTATTTCACAATTGATTTTCTCTTTGTCTAAACGCGTAGAACACATAATTTGACAATGCAATCATTCGTAATTTGTTGTCGGTCTGTAAAATGCACAACGATGACTTGGAGAACTGGTCGAGGTCAAAACAAGCACCAGTACCAGTGCATAGAGATGATTACAGAGTTACAGGACTGAAGTGGCGCTTTAAAGGAGAAAGAGCACCGACCTATTTATTTGATACAAGGCTCCCCTTTGGGGCCTCAAAAGCACCAAGTCATTTTCATAGACTCTCTCAAGCAATAGGCAGATGTTTACGACGCCGTGGCATAAAGGGTGTGGTTGTTTACATTGATGATTTTCTGCTGATTGCACCGACTCGAGAAGAGTGCAATAACGCTTTGCATTGCCTGATAAATCTCGTTCGGAGATTTGGTTTTCATATCAGCTGGAACAAGGTTGTTGGACCCACTCAGCGCATTACATTCCTAGGTATAGAGATAGACACACGTGATTGCACTCTGTCATTGGGAGAGCAAAAGTTGGCAAAGATTCATCAGCAGCTCGATGAATTTTCAAAGAAGAGACGTGCAAGTAAGCAGCAATTGCAGCGCTTGGCTGGACTCTTAAACTGGGCTTGCCAGGGAATCCGCGGAGGCAAATTTTTCTTGCGGCGCATCCTGGACGCTATAAAGCCCCTGCGGCAGCAGAATCACAAAACAAAACTCAGCAGCGAGTTTCATAAAGATGTGCAGTGGTGGTTGGCTTACCTGTGCACATTTAATGGTGTAATTTATTACAACAGAGGCGAAACTCATCATGTGCATGTCGATGCGTGTGGAAAAGCGTGTGGGGTGTTTTGCAGAGGGGACTGGCAATACTCTGTGTTTCACGTGGACACACCGGCCGCCAGCGAGCTTCACATCAACTATAAAGAGCTATAAATGTATTTATTCTTGAAGTTTGAAGGTTAGCGTCGAAACTATTTTTCTTTTTTTTTAAAATAAAGTTAAAGTTTTTTTTCTCGATTTCTTTTTTTTTTCAGTATCATTTTTCCAACAAATATTGTCCACATTTACATTTAAGTCGTTTTAAAAGGTCTTAAAGTACTTAATCTTGAAGTTTGACGGGGGGGTCAAAACTGACTGGCCTAGTCAGTTTTGACCGGGGGGTCATTCTAGGCTAGCTGATTTTGACCGGGAGGTCATTCTGGGCTAGCCCAGAATGACACATCCCCGCAAACCTGTTGAGATACATAGATGTATTATCATATGAAGTCTTATATCGCGCGCGTATCTCCAGACTCTGACTCAAGGCGCAGGGATCTATTTATGCCGCGCATATCCTACTTTTCACGGCCTATTATTCCAAGTCACACGGGTATTTTGATGGACATTTTTTTTTTATCTATGCCTATACAATTTTGCCAGGAAAGACCCTTTTGTCAATCGTGCGATCTTTAACGTGCACACACCAATGTAGTGTACACGAAGGGACCTCGGTTTTTCGTCTCATCCGAAAGACTAGCACTTGAACCCACCACCCAGGTTAGGAAAGGGGGGAGAAAATTGCTAATGCCCTGACCCAGGGTCGAACTCGCAACCTCTCGCTTCCGAGCGCAAGTGCGTTACCACTCGGCCACCCAGACAATATTTGTTGGAAAAATGATACTGAAACAAAAATTTCGAGAAAAAAAATATGCATACATTTCGTCATGTGAGGTCCTAATGTACTTATTCTTGAAGTTTGAAGGGAAGCGTCGAAACTTTTTTTTATTTTTTGTTTTAAAGTTTGTGTTTTTTTCGATTTAAAAACATTTTCAATATCAATTTCCAACAAATATTGTCCACATTTACATTTAGTTCGTTTTAAAAGGTCTTAAAGTACTTATTCTTGAAGTTTGAAGGGGGGGGTCAAAACTGACTGGCCTAGTCAGTTTTGACCGGGGGGTCATTTTGGGCTAGCTGATTTTGACCGGGAGGTCATTCTGGGCTAGCCCAGAATGACACATCACCTCAAACCTGTTGAGATACATAGATGCATACATATATGCATACATTTCGTCATCTGAAGTCCTCATGTACCTATTCTTGATGTTTGAAGGGAAGCGTCGAAACTTTTTTTCTTTTTTTAAAATAAAGTTAAAGTTTTTTTTTCTCGAATTTTTTTTTCAGTATCATTTTTCCAACAAATATTGTCCACATTTACATTTAATTCCTTTTAAAAGGTTTTGAAGTACTTAATCTTGAAGTTTGAAGGGGGGGATCAAAACTGACTGGCCTAGTCAATTTTGACCGGGGGGTCATTCTAGGCTAGCTGATTTTGACCGGTTTGTGGAGATGCATAGATGCATTCATTTATGCTTACATTTAGTTTTAAAAGGTCCTAGTGTACTTATTCTTGAAGTTTCAAAAGAAGCGTCAAAACTTTTTTTTTTTAATTATTTGTTTTTGTGTTATTTAGTATAAATATAATTTAAACTCTCTTTTTACTGTGCCTGTGACTGGTGGGTACCACCAGTCACAACCCCTCGGTCTGCATGCTTTTATGGTGCATTTGTGTCTTAAATTGTGAGCTGATGTCAGGTATGTTTGGCTGACCAGCAGTGGGCCGCTCACTTGGCTTTTTACCTGCGCCCGCGTCGCAGCAGCGCTCTTCACTTGCTCTTACAAGAATGGAATCCAGCGGAGATCCTTTTCGCTTCGACAAATGGTCTGCTCAGCTCCCCAGCACGGTGGCGGAGGAACTTTCTCAAGAGGGCTTTGACAGCAAACTAGCCCTCCTTCACGCCACCAAGGAAGACATTAATTCGCTCAAACTCAAACGCGGCCACCTTGTCGCTACCTGGGCCGCCATACTCGCCCTCCAAAAGGAAAATGGCGGAGCTGTACTGGCAGGGGCAGACGATACGGCGACAGGGGGCACAGTGGCTCAGCAGTCGCTGCATGAACTTTTACGCGGACCCTCGCAATCTGCTTCAATTGACATCGACAACGGGCGATTTCGAACAGGTGAGGGCGCCTTACGCATAATCGAATTTGTGGGGACTTGTGAAATGCAGGAGGAGGTGCACCTCAGCGGGGGCATCTCACTTCGCCTTCCCTCCCAAAAACCCAAACCAGAAAAGGTAACGCCGGCCCAGTGGATTGCGGCTAACAGCCGGATTATGACGAGACTCCTCGAATCGGGCCAACTGACAGGAAGAGGGGCGCTAGAGTACCTAACATACACCGCGAAAGTGGGGGAAATGGCCGCCCGCTACACGTGGTCATCAGTTATGATGTATGACGACCAGTCACGCGCTGACAGTCGCAAACTGGAAACTCTCGAGCGAAGCTTGCCTTCTTTTGGAGATCGCTCGTTTGCTTCTGCGGCTGCCATTGTCTGGAATTCTCTCCCTTCCTCCGTTCGCCATTCTGCTTCTAAGGACTCTTTCCGCAGTTCCCTTAAAACGCACCTTTTTCGCGAATCCTTGTAAATTGTCCTTGCCATCTTTATAGACTGTTAGAGGTGATGTTAGATTCGTTGTTTGAGTGTGTCTTTTTTGTATAGTTGCTTCAGCTTTGATTGAGCCATAGGGTTGTGTATGAAATTTGCATTTAGTCTTTCTTTTTCTTGCTGAGTGTATGTACAGTCTAGAGAGGTGACGGACATGGTGTGAGCTTGTCCAGGGGGGGTATATGAACATCTCAGTGGCAGGGGGATGGAAGCACTTGCTAATGAGTGGGAGTGTGTATGCGCGTGGTGTGCACGAGGATGTATGCACGTGAGTGATATTTGTAAATGTGTATTATGATAATATCATCTTTGTATTTATATTATTGAAATTGTTATATCTCGATGTACAGCGCTAAGAGCATAGTTAAATTTGTGAAGCGGCGCTATATAAGCTATCTTTATTATTATTATTATTATTAGTATCGCCAGAACCAGGCAGCAGAAGGATACAAGTGGGGTAGCGACTCCCAGCACCTCGCTCTCGTGGCCCTGCGGGAGCGGGGACCAACACCACCGCAGAGAGGGCAGCCTCCCGCCCCTACGGACACCTCTGGCCATCACCTAGGACCCAGGAGGGTGATGGCCCCCTCAGGCAGGGAGGTGTGTCACCAATGGAACAAGGGGCATTGCAGGTATGCCCCCCGCTGCCAGTTCGAACACGTGTGTTCGGTGTGCCTCCAGCCTGACCACCCTGCAGTCAGCCACAGCTTCACACAACCGCCTGCTCCTGTCGGTGATCAGAACCCAGTCTCCAGATAGGACAAGGCGCAGCCAACAAAAGCTAACAAGGTGGGAGATAGCAAGTTAGAAAGCCCCTTTTTGCCACAAAACCCTTTTAGTTGTGATTGGCTAGGCAACAAGGAAAATATATCATCCATTTCTAGAAAGGTCGAAAAATGGGAGGACGAGTTAAAATGTGATTCTGATAGAAAGTTCCTATTAGAAGGCATAAGGCAGGGGTTCAGAATTACAGATGAACATTGTGTAATACGTACAGCAGAGGGTGATAATCACAGATCAGCCATTCAGCATAACGATGCAGTAGAAAAAGAACTTTTGAAGCAAATTGCGGCAGGGAATTATGTTTTGGCCTCAGAAAAACCTACCATTGTTAGTCCTTTAGCAGCCATTGAAAAAGACGACGGTGACATTCGTCTCATTCACGACGGTAGTCGTCCTATGGGTTGTGCTATGAATGACCAGCTCTTACCAACCCAAAAGAACGTGGACGGGAGTTTACTTGGGCAAGGCCCTACACAAAGTTACTCTGTAAAAATCTAAGGTGAGTTGAGGGATCTGGTCTAGGTAAGTAAGGTGCATTATTCGAATAATGTTAATATGCTGTTTCACAGAGGAAGGCTTGAGCCTTCGGGTTAAATACGTGGCATAGAGAGCTACAGTTCTCTTAGTCGCCGGCACAGGGGGGATGCTCATACTATTGCAAAAATCCATATAGGATTTTAAGTGAGTTTTAATTGTCTTCACAGTATTGTCAGCAAAAGTACTGCTTCTAAACCCGGCGAATTCCCCGTTTAGTTCATCTTCAAACGTCTTTGCCTCTCCTGCACAAGAAACACAAATGAATCTTTTGACATATGTTTGCTTAAGTCGGAACTAACACATTCAGCCCTATGCGACCAGTTTCTTAGCAACACACACAATTTCTCCCAGTTTCCTGCCTCATGAAGCCTGGAGATAGTGTCTGGAAGAGTGTTCACCAAATCCGGTACATGACATGTATGGCTCTGACTGAAAAGTTATGCTTCGTACTGAGCCAGAACAGTTTCCTCAATAAACAGTTCATGTATGGGTTTCTACTTCTCCCTTTGTTAATGATTGCTTTGGTTACACTGTTGTCTGTGTGCACTATCACAACGCTGTTTGTCCAAGTCTGCGCCCATCTTTCAATGCCTTGTATTGCGGCGCATATTTAGGACTTCACATGACGAAATGTATGCATATATGTATGCATCTATGTATCTCAACAGGTTTGCGGGGATGTGTCATTCTGGGCTAGCCTGAATGACCTCCCGGTCAAAATCAGCTAGCCTAGAATGAACTAGGCCAGTCAGTTTTGACCCCCCTTCAAACTTCAAGAATAAGTACTTTAAGACCTTTTAAAACGAATTAAATGTAAATGTGGACAATACTTGTTGGAAAAATGATACTGAAAAAAAAAGGAAATCGAGAAAAAAAAAACTTGAACTTTATTTAAAAGAAAGAAAAAAAGTTTCGACGCTTCCCTTCAAACTTCAAGAATAAGTACATTAGGACTTCACATGACGAAATGTATGCATATATGTATGCATCTATGTATCTGAACAGGTTTGGGGGAATGTGTCATTCTGGGCTAGAACAGAATGACACATCCCCCCAAACCTTAGATATACGTAGTTGTATACATATATGCATAAATATTGTTTCTAAAGGTCTTAATGTACTCATTCTTAAAGTTTGAAGGGGGGTCAAAATTGACTAGGGGAGGGGGGGGTCAAAACTGACTAGCCCAGAATGACACATCCCCCCAAACCTTAGATATACGTAGTTGTATACAAATATGCATAAATACTGTTTCTAAAGGTCTTAATGTACTCATTCTTAAAGTTTGAAGGGGGGTCAAAATTGACTAGGCGGGGGGTCAAAACTGACTAGCCCAGAATGACCTCCCGGTCAAAATAGGCTAGCCTAGAATGACCGGGAGGTCATTCTGGGCTAGCCCAGAATGACCTCCCGGTCAAACTGGGCTGCTTCAAAATAGACTGCTACACCGGTGTGATCGTACAACCCAAAATCCTTGTCTCCAGCTTACTGTATTTACACCCCCGGTATAGGGGTGTGTATAGGATTCACTCGATGTGTTTGTT
Source organism: Littorina saxatilis (assembly GCF_037325665.1). Lineage (NCBI taxonomy): Eukaryota > Metazoa > Mollusca > Gastropoda > Littorinimorpha > Littorinidae > Littorina > Littorina saxatilis. Next base: position 64,242,064 of record NC_090247.1, read on the forward strand.
TGTTTGTTTGGGTGTGTGTTTGTGTTCGCATATAGATCTCAAGAATGAACGGACCGATCGTCACCAAACTTGGTGAACAGGTTCTATACATTCCTGAGACGGTCCTTACAAAAATTGGGACCAGTCAAACACACGGTAAGGGAGTTATGGGTGGATTAAGATTCTACAAGGACTTATAGAGGGACATATTAATGGTCAAAGGGAAATAACCTTCTCAGTTGGTGGCAGTGAGAATGGTTATTTCCCTTTGAACAACGGGGGTGTTTTTCCTACCTCGGAGGAATTTCTTGTTTTTTCTGTTTTTACTTATTGTTCTATGTGTTGATTTTAAGTTGCCTTGCTTCCGGACGGTCAAGTCCACTTTGTTCACATGCAAACTATTTTCTCCCTCTTGTACATACACATTGTGTTTGATGCAATAAAAATTCGCCTTCGCCTTCGCTCTCTCTCTCTCTCTCTCTCTCTCTCTCTCTCTCTCTCTCTCTCTCTCTCTCTCTCTCTCTCTCTCTCTCTCTCTCTCTCAGTCCCTCTGTGCCTGTCTCTCTGTCTACGGCTCTGTCTCTGTCTCTCTTTTTACATTTAGTCAAGTTTTGACTAAATGTTTTAACATAGAGGGGGAATCGAGACGAGGGTCGTGGTGTATGTGTGTGTGTGTGTGTGTGTCTGTGCGTGGGTGTGTGTGTAGAGCGATTCAGACTAAACTACTGGACCGATCTTCATGAAATTTTACATGAGAGTTCCTGGGTATGAAATCCCCAGACGTTTTTTACATTTTTTCGATAAATGTATTTGTGACCCTCCACCACTAAATGAGTCGCATGTCACCTTTGCATGATTTTCATATTTTTACATTATTTTTCCTAAAGAGTTTGTTATGCTCTATCCAGTGGTGAAACCGTTTTAGAAAAGAGCGAAAATTGTTTGAGTTATAAGCCTGTGACTAAGGTGACCCTCACACTGTTACAAGGCACTCCCCGGCCTTATATTAAGCCTAGCGCAGAACCGCGCGAGGTGACATGCGACTCATTTCGTGGTGGAGGGTCACATTTTATGACGCCATGTCCGGCTTTTTGTAAAAGTTGAGGCGGCACTGTCACGCCTTCATTTTTCAATCAAATTGATTGAAATTTTGGCCAAGCAATCTTCGACAAAGGCCGGACTTCGGTATTGCATTTCAGCATGGAGGCTTACAAATTAATTAATGACTTTGGCAATTAAAAATAAAAAAATTGTAATTAAAATTATTTTTTTTAAAAACAAGCTCTGAAAATTAAAAATATAAAAATTATGATTAAAAATAAATTTCAGAAATCGTTTAAAAAAACAATTTCATCTTATTCCTTGTCGGTTCCTGATTCCAAAAACATATAGATATGATATGTTTGGATTACAAACACGCTCAGAAAGTTAAAACGAAGAGAGGTACAGTAAAGCGTGCTATGCAGCACAGCGCAACCGCTACCGCGCTGAACAGGCTCGTCACTTTCACTGCCTTTTGCACTTGCGGCGTACTACGGTCATTGTGAAAAAATGCAGTGCGTTCTGTTTCATTCTGTGAGTTCCACAGCTTGACTAAGTGTAGTAATTTCGCCTTACGCGACTTGTTACATTTAGTCAAGTTTTGACTAAATGTTTTAAACGTAGACGGGGGAATCGAGATGAGGGTGTGGTGAATGTGTGTGTGTGTGGATTTCCAGCCATATGCGGACCAAATGGGGTCGTCCATCGCTATATCGCAGCAATTTGCGGACATCGGCCGAAAAATGCGACTATCTGCGGACGTCCTCAAATAGGCGGTCTTTGGTCCACAAATTGCTGCAATATAGTGACGGATGTCCGCAAATAGCTGCACCTCCCTAAAAATGGAAATGTAAGTTGTCCTCATATTGCTGCAATATAGGTGTGGACAACGAGCCCTGTTTTACACAAATTTGATATCCATTGTCATATCCATTTTCAGATTATACACAGATTTCACACATTTGCAGAGCAGCTCTGTATTTAGTGCGTACTGTTGCAAGCGAGTTTACGTAATTTTCAAACTGCTGTAAAATATGAACCAGACAAAGTACGTCAAAAACAAAAGCAGGTTTGCGGAGGACACTTAATGGCTGTCCGATTAGTAAATAGTGTGCAGTTGCTGTCTTATGTTCACTTCCTCATAAAGTGTGTAATACGGGGTAAACAAGGTACAAAAATCGTAAAAATGCATTTTTGTCATTGAGGTAAAGATAGTCGTTGACGAATTTCATCCCTCTTTATGATCTACCAACGTGTTAAACAATCACATAAGTGAACAAGGTGTTGTTAACTGCAACGTGTGTGTACTACATGTACAGACATGAACTACACTACTCGCAAAAAAACCAAAAACTTTACACATGCGTTGGAGGGCAGAACTTTCTGATGAGTCTGTTGATCGTAAATCCAATTATATGACTGGAAAGGCCGTTTATTCCCCAAACTTATCCACAAAACAGATTGAGTTTACATGACGTAGTGTCGATACAGTGGAACCAACAATACAGACACCCCCCAAAATCAAATTCACAAAATCAAGGTTCCCGCGTTAAAATTGACAACAAATCAGAACTGCTAAAACGAAACATGTTAAGCATGTCCTTAGACAGAACAATCAAATCTGCCTCCAAATTAGTCAGCTTTGTTCAAATATCTTGTCTACGAAGGACGCGGTGTAGGTGCCAATCCTCTCAGAAGGCATAAAAGGCAGTTTTTGAAGCCGTTTTAGCGGGTAATGAGACACAAAATTATACATTTGAGTAACTCGCCAACGCATTACCTTCAAACTTTTGGAGATTGGTGCTAACACGTGTCGTAAAGTAAATACGGAATTTCAAGTCATTTGAGACATTAGGTCTGCTGTTATTTGTCATGTCAGAAAAAGTTCTTAAATTGACGGTAGGTTTTTGCTGATTCATCGAAAACATTTAATTTGTTGAAATCTTCAAAACACTTCTAGATATGCCACCTAATCAATTTCATGTAAGAGGATTTAACGCGAAAGTAGTTGTTAAGAAGTTGACTCATTGAGCGAAAATGTCGTCCTAGGCATTTTCCAAGGATTTTTGTGTGCGTTTAAACAAGTCCTCTGACGTCATATGTTTCAAATACGGGAAAAAGTGTTCAATCGATACATTATTAGAGAGAGAGAGAGAGAGAGAGAGAGAGTCTGGAGTCTGGAGTCTGGATTGTTTATTGATTAGGCCTTGGGCCCATTTCAATTCGGGGTGTACAAAGTTTCAACATTCATGCTTCATGAAAAATAATCATAGTAATATTAATCATAATAAAAATCATCATCATCGTAATGACAGTCGACATGGCGACAGTGGAAACAGGCATTTACAACAGCAAAACGTTGGAAAAGGACAGTAATGCATCAGCACAAAATGCAATCTCTGTCGCACTTCACTCATGTCTCTCTGTCATCCTTCCGTCCATCCATCCATCCAGCCAGCCAGCCAAACATCCATCCATCCATCCATCCTTCTATCCATCTCATGTCCCTCTGTCCTCCATCCATCTAATCATCCGTCTGTCTGTCCAACCATTCATCCGTCATCCATCTATTCATCCCTCCATCTATCCCTTCACATGCCCTTTCACACGCAAATCTGCAAGCAGTTATATGCATAATTGTTGCATCCCTGATACATAGCATCACATTAACGTTTTCAAAAAACAAATCATTATTACTATTTTTTTAAGCAATCGACAAAAACAACAAAAATAGCATACACATAAAACAAGATCGTGCAATATATCATATTCACTGTACCCACTCACTGCGTATTTTAAACGCGTTCATGATGAAGGTTGCAAGTCTAAGTAATATTGATCTGTTTGGTGTCGCTAGAAGTAGCGCCAGTTTAAAGCTTGATGGACGGTTGTAATATTTTGCAGGTATGTAGTACTCACGAATATCAGCATATTTTGGACATTTCAAAACAAAATGAATTTCATCTTCGGTCTCGTTTGCGCAGAATGGATTGGACACAAGTAATCTACAGCTGTTGACGACCGAATGTGTCGTAATCGGTGCACTTTGAGTGGCGAGACACCACGTTTTAACCTAATCAGGCAGTTTCTTGCTTTGACGTGCTTCAGGTCATTTAAGTATGAAGACATAGATAAGGCTGACTTGAAAGTGCTATAGAAAAGGAATCGTTCTTTACTTTGTACGGTTTCTATCCACTCTTGCTTGTATAATGTGACTAGTCTGTTCTTGAATTCCGTTATGAACGCATTTTCATTTCCAACGCCTTGTTGAATCCAAACTTGGTCAAAGCCGTATTTGTATAGCACATAGCAAACTGATGACGCCCATGTTCTTTTATTTTGTTCGTGTAAATAAAGCAGCATTTTATAAGCTTTCTGTGGCAATCGATGACTAGGCATTTTCAGGATGCGCAACCAAAATCGTATGGACTTAACAAACGTGTTGACAAATAACGGGTGTCTGCCAGTTTCTCCATACACAAGTGTGTTTGGTGTTTTCATGCTTGTGTTCAGAAACCTCTTAAGGGCAAACAGATGCACCTTTTCAATAGGTGAATGGTCTGCATCAAGGCCCCAGACTTCTGCCGCATAATTGAGCATGGGCTGGATCTGGGAGTCGAATAGTTTATAGAATATGTTTGGTGATCTTTCTCCTAGAGTCCACAGTACCTTAAAAATACCAATCACACCCTTTCTTGCACGCAGCGCTAAATCGTTCAGCGTGTGAGAAAATGTCAACCTTGTAGAAAAGTAATTTCCTGAGTATTTATACATGTTCACAGTTTCCATTACGTTATTGCCATACATCCATTTTTCAATAGCTGCAATGTGGCCTCCATTTCTGAAGATAACTATGTTAGATTTTTCTAAATTAACAGTCAAGCCAAGATTACAAGCAGTTTGGTATAGCACGTTTATCTGGTTCTGTAACCCACACACAGTGTCGGAAATCAAAATAACGTCATCTGCGAACATGAGAATCAATATCTCAATAAAATCTGGGATAAGTTGTATACCGTGTCGTCCTTTTCGCTTAATTTCGTCCGCCAATTCGTTAATGAAAAGTGAGAACAAAATTGGACTATTTATTTCTCCCTGCTTCAGGCCTCTCGGACACATGAAAAGGTCAGTGACCTCGGCTCCTGCCCTAACTTTTGCTTTAACAACGTTGTACATACTAAGTATGGCTTGGTACATTTTACCTTTTATTCCTTTGCTTTGCAACACCTTCCACAGCTTTGTACGGTCTACTGAGTCGAAGGCCTTCTTAAAGTCAATAAAAGCAACGTATAGTTTTTTGTGTGACAGTAACTGTCTTTGTACCATAGCAAATAGAGTAAAAATATGATCGGTCGTACTGTACTTTTTACGAAAGCCAGCTTGACTTTCATTTAATAGGTTGTTGGATTCTACCCAACTTGTTAGTCTTTTGTTTATGATAAAGCTGTATAGTTTGCTGCAAATATTAAGTAACTAGCAGTCAGGCCCGGCTTCGCCCGGGTGTTTCTGCTCTCCCCTCTCTCAGAAACCTCTCGAATCTTATTCCAATGTGGATAAGAAAATTGACAGTGTGAGCTCATGCATTTGGATGTATAAGCAAGGCAAGTTTCTATTTGGTTCAACGTGTTCTTCGTGATTTGTTTACCCCTTCTCACACCCACTGTAGTTACCGTCTGATCAAAGCACGCATACCTCATGAGTGAGCGCGTCATACCTTTTTGAACAGGGGAGAGAAATCTGTAAATTCTCGTGATCTTTCACTGAGGCGATCGTTTCGTAAACATTATTCGCGATGATCTGGAAGGCAGGGAGGGGGAGCAGGGGGCAGGGTTAGTGTGTGTGTGTGTGGGGGGGGGGGGGCGGCGGGATGATAGCGGGCGGGGGGTAACCCTTGAGAATGACACGGTATACTGGTTTGATGAGAGTGACCTCCTTTCCGTGGGTGACAAAGCATGACTTACCTCCCTTGCACTATACAGACTGTCTTGATAGATGGGGAGGGTAATTATCCGAAGAAGGAAACAATGTCTGGAGAAACTAAAACCCAGGTGCACATTTGTGGGTCCAGGGCAGTGTGCATGCAAAATATCTTGTGCTTATCTTTTGCCATCTCTGAGGTATGGCGACCACAGACAGACACACACACACACAGACAGACAGACACTCTCTTTTATTTATATGTACTAGCAGTTAAGCCCGGCTTCGCCCGGGAGTAAGCGGAGCCCTGTAGCAATTTAAGACGCTCGCTATCCCATTATCATTAGCTTTACCTCCTTTGTTTGGATACAAAAAAAGAGTTATCTCCCTTACCTTCTAGAAATTTCCGGAACTGTCCAGTTAATTTTTCATTCTTCATTTCTTCCCCTCATAGGAGCAATAGCAAGTCTCTAATATCACTGGCATGATGTGCTTGCTACAGACAAAAAAGAGTTATCTCCCTTACCTTCAAGAAATTTCCGGAACTGTCCAGTTAATTTTTCATTCTTCATTTCTTCCCCTCATAGGAGCAATAGCAAGTCTCTAATATCACTGGCATGATGTGCTTGCTACAGACAAAAAAGAGTTATCTCCCTTACCTTCTAGAAATTTCCGGAACTGTCCAGTTAATTTTTCATTCTTCATTTCTTCCCCTCATAGGAGCAATAGCAAGTCTCTAATATCACTGGCATGATGTGCTTGCTACAGGTGAACAGTAGGCACTGAACTGGTCTTGCACCATATAGGCTGTATTCAATAAATGGGAGGTCCATAATCTGAGAAAGGAAACAATGAATCAAGAAACTAAAACCCAGGTGCACATCAGCGGCACCTAGGGAGTGTACGTGCACACTATCTTGTTCCTGCCTCTTGCCATCTCAGAGGTATGGAGACCACAGACAAAAAAGAGTTATCTCCCTTACCTTCTAGAAATTTCCGGAACTGTCCAGTTAATTTTTCATTCTTCATTTCTGGCACTATCTTGTTCCTGCCTCTTAACATCTCAGAGGTATGGCGACCACAGACAGACAGACAGACAGACAGACACACAGACAGACACTCTCTTTTATTATATGTACTAGCAGTTAAGCCCGGCTTCGCCCGGGAGTAAGCGGAGCCCTGTAGCAATTTAAGACGCTCGCTATCCCATTATCATTAGCTTTACCTCGTTTGTTTGGATACAAAAAAAGAGTTATCTCCCTTACCTTCTAGAAATTTCAGTTAATTTTTCTTTCTTCATTTCTTCCCCTCATAGGAGCAATAGCGAGTCTCTAATATCACGGGCATGATGTGCTTGCTACAGGTGAACAGTAGGCACTGAACTGGTCTTGCACCATATAGGCTGTATTCAATAAATGCGAGGTCCATAATCTGAGAAAGGAAACAATGAATCAAGAAACTAAAACCCAGGTGTACATCTGCGGCACCTAGGGAGTGTACGTGCACACTATCTTGTTCCTGCCTCTTGCCATCTCAGAGGTATGGCGACCACAGACAAAAAAGAGTTATCTCCCTTACCTTCTAGAAATTTCCGGAACTGTCCAGCTAATTTTTCATTCTTCATTTCTTCCCCTCATAGGAGCAACAGCGAGTCTCTAATATCACTGGCATGATGTGCTTGCTACAGGTGAACAGTTATCTCCCTTACCTTCTAGAAATTTCCGGAACTGTCCAGTTAATTTTTCATTCTTCATTTCTTCCCCTCATAGGAGCAACAGCGAGTCTCTAATATCACTGGCATGATGTGCTTGCGACAGGTGAACAGTAGGCACTGAACTAGTCTTGCACCATATAGGCTGTATTCAATAAATGGGAGGTCCATAATCTGAGAAAGGAAACAGTGAATCAAGAAACTAAAACCCAGGTGCACATCTGCGGCACCTAGGGAGTGTACGTGCACACTATCTTGTTCCTGCCTCTTGCCATCTCAGAGGTATGGCGACCACAGACAGACAGACAGACAGACAGACACTCTCTTTTATTATATGTATAGATAGATAGATAGATAGATAGATAGATAGATAGATAGATAGACTAGCAGTTAAGCCCGGCTTCGCCCGGGAGTAAGCGGAGCCCTGTAGCAATTTAAGACGCTCGCTATCCCATTATCATTAGCTTTACCTCCTTTGTTTGGATACAAAAAAAGAGTTATCTCCCTTACCTTCTAGAAATTTCCGGAACTGTCCAGTTAATTTTTCTTTCTTCATTTCTTCCCCTCATAGGAGCAATAGCGAGTCTCTAATATCACTGGCATGATGTGCTTGCTACAGGTGAACAGTAGGCACTGAACTGGTCTTGCACCATATAGGCTGTATTCAATAAATGGGAGGTCCATAATCTGAGAAAGGAAACAATGAATCAAGAAACTAAAACCCAGGTGCACATCTGCGGCACCTAGGGAGTGTACGTGCACACTATCTTGTTCCTGCCTCTTGCCATCTCAGAGGTATGGCGACCACAGACAAAAAAGAGTTATCTCCCTTACCTTCTAGAAATTTCCGGAACTGTCCAGTTAATTTTTCATTCTTCATTTCTTCCCCTCATAGGAGCAACAGCGAGTCTCTAATATCACTGGCATGATGTGCTTGCTACAGGTGAACAGTAGGCACTGAACTGGTCTTGCACCATATAGGCTGTATTCAATAAATGGGAGGTCCATAATCTGAGAAAGGAAACAGTGAATCAAGAAACTAAAACCCAGGTGCACATCTGCGGCACCTAGGGAGTGTACGTGCACACTATCTTGTTCCTGCCTCTTGCCATCTCAGAGGTATGGCGACCACAGACAGACAGACAGACACACAGACAGACACTCTCTTTTATTATATGTACTAGCAGTTAAGCCCGGCTTCGCCCGGGAGTAAGCGGAGTCCTGTAGCAATTTAAGACGCTCGCTATCCCATTATCATTAGCTTTACCTCCTTTGTTTGGATACAAAAAAAGAGTTATCTCCCTTACCTTCTAGAAATTTCCGGAACTGTCCAGTTAATTTTTCATTCTTCATTTCTTCCCCTCATAGGAGCAACAGCGAGTCTCTAATATCACTGGCATGATGTGCTTGCTACAGGTGAACAGTAGGCACTGAACTGGTCTTGCACCATATAGGCTGTATTCAATAAATGGGAGGTCCATAATCTGAGAAAGGAAACAGTGAATCAAGAAACTAAAACCCAGGTGCACATCTGCGGCACCTAGGGAGTGTACGTGCACACTATCTTGTTCCTGCCTCTTGCCATCTCAGAGGTATGGCGACCACAGACAGACAGACAGACAGACAGACAGACACACAGACAGACACTCTCTTCTTCCCCTCATAGGAGCAATAGCGAGTCTCTAATATCACTGGCATGATGTGCTTGCTACAGGTGAACAGTAGGCACTGAACTGGTCTTGCACCATATAGGCTGTATTCAATAAATGGGAGGTCCATAATCTGAGAAAGGAAACAATGAATCAAGAAACTAAAACCCAGGTGCACATCTGCGGCACCTAGGGAGTGTACGTGCATACTATCTTGTTCCTGCCTCTTGCCATCTCAGAGGTATGGCGACCACAGACAAAAAAGAGTTGTCTCCCTTACCTTCTAGAAATTTCCGGAACTGTCCAGTTAATTTTTCATTCTTCATTTCTTCCCCTCATAGGAGCAACAGCGAGTCTCTAATATCACTGGCATGATGTGCTTGCTACAGGTGAACAGTAGGCACTGAACTGGTCTTGCACCATATAGGCTGTATTCAATAAATGTGAGGTCCATAATCTGAGAAAGGAAACAATGAATCAAGAAACTAAAACCCAGGTGCACATCTGCGGCACCTAGGGAGTGTACGTGCACACTATCTTGTTCCTGCCTCTTGCCATCTCAGAGGTATGGCGACCACAGACAAAAAAGAGTTATCTCGCTTACCCTCTAGAAATTTCCGGAACTGTCCAGTTAATTTTTCATTCTTCATTTCTTCCCCTCATAGGAGCAATAGCAAGTCTCTAATATCACGGGCATGATGTGCTTGCTACATGTGAACGGTTATCTCCCTTACCTTCTAGAAATTTCTGGAACTGTCCAGTTAATTTTTCATTCTTCATTTCTTCCCCTCATAGGAGCAATAGCGAGTCTCTAATATCACTGGCATGATGTGCTTGCTACAGGTGAACAGTAGGCACTGAACTGGTCTTGCACCATATAGGCTGTATTAAATAAATGGGAGGTCCATAATCTGAGAAAGGAAACAATGAATCAAGAAATTAAAACCCAGGTGCACATCTGCGGCACCTAGGGAGTGTACGTGCACACTATCTTGTTCCTGCCTCTTGCCATCTCAGAGGTATGGCGACCACAGACAAAAAAGAGTTATCTCCCTTACCTTCTAGAAATTTCTGGAACTGTCCAGTTAATTTTTCATTCTTCATTATTTTCTTCCCCTCATAGGAGCAACAGCGAGTCTCTAATATCACTGGCATGATGTGCTTGCTACAGGTGAACAGTAGGCACTGAACTGGTCTTGCACCATATAGGCTGTATTCAATAAATGGGAGGTCCATAATCTGAGAAAGGAAACAGTGAATCAAGAAACTAAAACCCAGGTGCACATCTGCGGCACCTAGGGAGTGTACGTGCACACTATCTTGTTCCTGCCTCTTGCCATCTCAGAGGTATGGCGACCACAGACAGACAGACAGACAGACACACAGACAGACACTCTCTTTTATTATATGTATAGAAGATAGATAGATAGATGATATGCCTCTATAATTGTCTGGATAGTTAATATCCCCTTTTTTATGAAGGGGGTGAATGATAGATTCAGACCAGTCTTCAGGATATGAACCTGATGTAAACAGTTTGTTGAAGAACCGGACTAGGAATGGTACCTCGTGAAAAGCTGAATTTTTGAAAAGCTCACTAATAATACCATCTGGCCCTGCAGCTTTACCATTTTTCAATGCTCGTATGGCTTCGTAAACCTCTGTTTCTGTTATGTCATATTCCAGCATCTGGGTACTCTCCAGTTCATTTTCATCTACTACCTCTTGTGCTTCATCAACAGTAGAATTGTTTGCGTCCGTTTCTGTGAATGTGTTGAATACATTGTAAAAGTGTTCATACCATTGTTCAGTTTCTATTGTGTTAGCATTAGTTGTTTTTCTTGATAAAGACCTTATAGTTCTCCAGAATGTTTTTAGGATCTTTACCACTCTTTTGCAACGGTTCAATTGTTGCTTGTCTGTGGGCAACTTTTTTGCATCTGTTAAGTTCGTTGTACTCATTTCTGTTTTGTGTGTACACAAGTTTGTCTAGATTACCGTTGTGGACATTTCGTAAGTCATGTCTTACAGCTTGCCTCTTCTCTTTGCATTCAAAATCAAACCATGCCTGTTTACGTTCTTTTCCTATTGTTATACTTTTTTCATGCATTCGCCAGCTATAAGCAGTCCTTCTGTAAACTTTCTAATCGAGGCATTTACATCCATGTCTATTTTGCTTTCTGCTTCAATAAAACAGTGTTTTACCTTTTCAGAAATTACACATGACATACATTCTTCCCTTCTATCTGGGCACCAAACGAGTTTGTCAATTCTATACGTCCCTGGTTGTTTTCTATCCAACTCATGCATTTCACTTTGTATTTGAATGTAGCACTCGACAGGCATATGTTTTGACTCAATTTTGTTCCGCTACGTGCACTCTGATGTGCAAATCAAGGAGGAGTCTGGAGATAATAATATAGTCAATCACACTACAACCCGAGGTGGATATATATGTGAAATTCCCACGCTCGTCACCCTGACCACCTTTCAAAATTTTCAGATCGAACTGTTCGCAGACACTGAGTAAACATTTGCCATATTCTTTCAGTTCTTTGTCTTTTGAGTTCCGTTTCACACAGTCTTTTTCTAAGTAATCTTCGTGTATCGAAAAAATGTCGAGGTTCTCATCGAGAAGTGTTTTGTGCACCGCATTTCTCGAACTTGTTCTGGCATTTAAATCACCAATTAATATAAAAGGGAGATCACCACAGTCTTGTATAATATCCATCATGCAATGTTCAATGACAGCTATGCCATTCGAAATGTCCGTTTCTCTGTAATACACAGAATTGATTGGGGGCACGTACACACCCAATAAGATCACGTCCTGGTCTGTGGCCAAGAGACTCTTCGACAACTTTAGAATTATCATGTTGTCGTATTCTGTTTCTATTCTAGTCACAAAGCGGGACAGTTCGGCTTGAGACCCAGGCCTTCCAAATCCTGGGCAGTCACATTACTCAGCACATTGAGGGTGTTCAACTCCTCATCCTGGAGAACTTTAACCACCGTTAAAGGCAGATCTGTCGCCCACGCTCCAAATTCGAAGTCCATATTGTAGTAAGAAATAGGAGCCCTCACTAAGAAATAGTTGGCATATGCCCGCTGCGCCGCGCTGGTAAGGACTGACCACAATGTGTTGCTCTCCCGTTCTTATTAGACCCCCCGCTGATGCATCACACGTGCAAGCCCCCCGGCAACATGGACATTGCGGCTGGGCTCTTCTCCTTGACTTTCACAAGTCCTCCTCTCCCCTTTCTTTCTAATTACGGGCCTAAGTGTTGATATCCGGCTTTACTACCCTCTCTTCCCTACCTGCTAACACTGATCCCTTTAGGCCTACCTCAAGTATCTAACATCCTCCTCCTCCACCCGCGGCTAATCTGTCTCGTTTAAATAGAGTTTATCTGACGCTGTCCGCTCTATCTAAACTCACACCTATTCTAGTCACAAAGCGGGACAGTTCTTTTCTGACAAGCAGAGCAGTTCCTCCTGAAAGGTGTGCAGTTACACTATCTGACAGTTTTATGTCTGGGGAAACAAATACTTCATGAGTCGGGAATATCAAAGTCGGAAAAGTTATTGAAAAAGTTTCCACGAGTAGCACAAAATCAAATGTTGATAGATATGAACCTATATCTGGATCATAGAGGCGTTTTAGACCTTCAAGATTATACGTCAAGAAACTTACAGTTTTAGTCGAATGGAGTTGATTAGCAGGGGCCCGGCCGAGATCCTATCTAGCGCCTTCGCCTTCGTCTGTGACCCTATTGGTAACCGTGGGTACTGGCGTCGTGCTGTGGACCCCACAGTCAGCAAGAGTCATCTGGCGCTTGTCCATTCCCTCCCTCACAGTCTGAGCTCGTGCTCGAGTGAGGGGGCGCTTGTCAGACACCTCGGCGATGACGTCGTTCCCCTCTGCATTGTGTTGTGTCGCGGGTGACACCTCTGTTGCTTGAGTAGTGGTGTCTGTGGAGCCTTGTATGGAGAGCTCTAGAGCTCGCAGGTTCCCCTCCTGTACGTCGTCAGACTCGTCTCCACGAGTCTCCACCAGGGCTGCTGATCCGGACGGATCTCCTGCTTCCACTGTATCCCCGTTGACCCCCTCAGTAGGCCCCCCACCAGCCGGCATCTCTAGGCTGTGCGGTGAAGCGTCGTCTGGGTTGGCCTTGGTCTCCTGCTGCTGGGCCGCTGCCTGGTGTGTGTCGTCGGTAGCTTTACTGGTAGCTGGCGCGTTCCCTGGCTGACTGTCTTCGTCTGGGCTGCTGTATGTTTTTCTAGCTGTGGTCTCGTCTTCCATCTGGTAGTCTCGGGGTGCTGTAGTTCGTGGGTCGGCCTTTCCTGTCTTTGGGTACCGTGTATTCTCGCGTGATGCTGCGGAGTAAGTCTTTGAGTTGGGGGCGCTTTGTGAGATCCTCCGTGCCTCAGGCTCTTGGCGATGCAAGTAGGCGTCCCAATCTTGTCATACCAATCATGGTTCCAGTCGTTGGTGTTGTAAGGGTCTGCATTGTACTGGTGGCTGTGGGAGTCCCCAAACGTTCCACTTTGATAGCGCTGCTCTGTTGAGTACTGTGTCGGCACTGCATCTGCATCATAGCGATTCGTGTGTTCATCCGACTCTTGGTAGGATCTCCTGTCATACCATGCTTGGTTCGTGTTCTTGGGGTTGTAGTCCTCAGCTGTGTTGTGGCGGTTGTAAGAGTCCCTGCGGGATCTGCTATGTGAGCGCTGACCTGCAGTTTGTCTCCACTGCTGACCGCCCTCGCTGCCTCTGTTGTAGTCGTTTCGTGAGCTGTGCTGCTGCTCGTGGTGATTTCGTCTCCCTCTCCCAAAGGATGAACTCCGGTTATAATGCCGCTGTTGTAGTGGGCCATCTACAACGAGTTTGTTGCCCCTGTAGTAAGCTTTCAGCCCTCTTGAATCTAGGGGTCCTTAACGTCCTCACAGGAAATTTTCCTTTTAGGGACGTAAGTTGATGATACGCTTAAAAAAAAAAAAAAAAAAAAAAAAAAAAAAAAAAAAGGAGAGAAAGAAAAGGGCAAGACCAAGCAAGCCCGACCGTGATAGGACCCCGACCCCGCTCTCCATGAGTAAGGGATGGGGGGTGGGGCAATAAGAAATATACGTTAAGATCCTTGTTAGAGGAATATTAATAATTTTTCTTTTATATGCGTTGACTTCCTAGGGGAAGGGCCATTAAAAACATGGATTTTAATTCAATTTTAGTTTCGTTAAAAAAAGATAAAAATCAGGACCACCCGTCAAGAGGTTTAAAAGTGACTACATTGTGAGAATAATATAAAGAACATGCGCAAACACGTAATACTGATCTTCTAGTAACATTTGGACACATCATTTCATTTACTATGTACATTAAGGGAAAAGTCTGGGTTGTGGCACTCGATCACTAGGTGGGGCACTGCCCTTCGCTCCCTGTTACCCGAGCGCCAACAACCATTTATAGGAAGAGGTACAATAGCGTTTTAGTTTTAAAAACAACAGGATATGTCAGAGTTGTAGATTACTTTTGTGAAGAACGAGACATGGTCGAGGCCGTGTTTATCGTCCGGGTTAAAGAGTTGAATTGGCATAAGGTTATATTTGTCCATATAATCATACAGGGTTGCAAAGCAGGTTAAGTTTGAAGTACATTTTGCGAAGGTGTGCTCTATGGTAATTTCGCTGCCACACTCGCAGTTTCTTTTGAAAACGGAACAATTGAGGCCTTTGGTACGGGCCCTTCTTAGAATGCGTAATAGGGCTGGAGGGAGTTTAGGAAAAAAGCCTCCTTTGATGTATTTCATGGGGTCGTTCTTGTGTGTGCTGTTTAGTTTTGTAAGTAAAAATGCGTTTAGGAAGCTATGGTATTCTGAGATGGAGTAGCCAATATTAATTTCGGTTGAGGAGGAAAGGGCAGCCTTCTTTGCTGCAGTGTCGGCTAGATCATTTCCTCTTAAGTTAGTATGCGAGGGAATCCATATTAGGTCTAGGGCCGTGCCCTGTACGATTACTTGATGGGATAAAAATAAAATTTCTTGTTGCATATTTGTTCTGTTTTTTTGTCCCATTTTCTAGGGCTTCTAGGGAAGATTTGGAATCTGTACAGATTACCACTCCTGCGGGTGAGACTGGCATATCGTTAATAAATGAAACTGCCATAAAGATAGCATATAGCTCAGCTGAGAAAATTGAAATGCCTTTATTTAATTTATACCGCTTTTCTATTTTTAATTCTGGGATTACAAAGGCACAGCCCACTCTGCCGTCTGGCAGCTTCGACCCGTCTGTGTATACTTTTAAAAAGTGGCTATATTTCTTGTTTATTGTTTCTTTTGCCAGTGTGGCCAGATATAACAAGTGATCGGTTTTTTTGAGATTATATTTACTTTTGTTGGGGGGTTCTAATAACCACGGCGGGTATATTGGGGCCGAGATAAGTTCAATGTCTTTTATCTGCTTGTTTATGTTGTCGAGGAGATTTTCTGCATAATGTTTAATTGGAAGGGCTCTCTCGTGGAGTTTAGGGGTATAACGATTGTTGAAGGTTTTTGTTTTATAATCGTTGATTAGATCGTTTATGGTCTGTGTTACACTATTTGGGGATCTTTGCTGTCTGATAAAATATTGGGTTGTCCGCAGTAGACGTTCCTCGTCGAGGGTGAGCCAGCCCATTTCTCTGTAGGTAGCTTTCACGGAGGCCCATCTAGGTACATCTAATGCTATTTTCAAGGCCTTTACTTCGGTTGTTTGCAGTTTTTTGAGGATGGTTTTAGGCGCTGAAAAGAAGGATTCCTGCCCGTAGGCGAGACGCGAACGGACAAGGGCTCCCACCACCAGCGTCAGACTTTTTTGGCTGTTTGCCCACGGTTTAGTTTTGAGGAACCTGATTACATTTATTGCCTTCGAGGCTTTTTGTATTAAATTATTAATGTGGGTAGTCCATATTAGTCTATCGTGGATGGTTACACCCAGGAATTTTACTGTTGTACTGGGCTTTATGACTTGGTTATTTATTTTGATGGAGCACACCCTCTTAAAGACCTGTCTTCTGGATACTACCAGGAAGACTGTCTTTTCTGGTGAGAGTTCAAACCCATTTTCCACCATATACTGACACAGATTGTTTACTGCATTTTGGTATGATGTCATATCGACGCCAGCTTTTCCTTGTCTGCTAGGTCTTTTGGAGTCTAGCAGTGCGAGGTCGTCTGCGTAAAGCAGGACGGTAGCCCCGCCCACGTTTACTGTGTTTATATCATATAACATGATGGAAAAAAGTGTCGGGGCGATGATTGAGCCCTGTGGCACACCCATGTCTAGGACGTGTTTCTCAGAGATAGCTGAGCCCACTTTAACATTAATGGTTCTGTTCGAAATAAAGGCCTTAACAAAGTGCAGGGTGCGGCCTGTGATGCCAAGACGTTGTAATTTGTCTAGTAATTTAGCGTGCCACACGGTATCAAAAGCTTTCTTGACATCATAAAAAGTGCCCAGTAGGGTGTCTTTTGGGTGGGCTAATGTTTTTTTCATACGTTCTACAACGTTAACAAAGTGGTCTTGGCACGAGCGGTTTTTCCTGAATCCCGCCTGGCACGTTGGTATGATATTGTTTTTTTCCAGGTAAAAGTCGAGTCTGGCCTTCACCAATCGTTCGTAGACCTTACCTAGGTGAGGGGTAAGGGCTATGGGCCGATAACTGTCGGGTAGGGATTTGGGTTTGTTTGGTTTGGGAATACCAATCACTTGGGCCTCCTTCCAGGCTGTTGGTATTTCTTGTTTTTCCCAGCAGTCGTTATAGAAACGTAATAATATATTCAAAATTGAGGGTGGAAGGCGGCGTATTAATGTATATGAGATGGGGTCAGCTCCTGTTGCCTTTTTCACTTTTTTAATCCGCTTAATACATTTAACTAACTCTTTCATTTTAAAAATGCTGTTTATGACATTGTCATTATTTTCTTCTAACTTCAGAAAGTGTTTTTCAGCGTCTGTGCGCAGCTTTAGTCTTTCTTCGGATAGGTTTTTGGACTGGCTGGCCTTTGCGAAGACTTCTGCCAGCGCATCAGCCTTTTCTTTATTATTCTTTGTGAGAATATTATTTACAATGAGTGGTCTTTCTGGGACTTTATAATTATTTTGCATCTTTTTTACTTTATTCCAAACATTACCTATGTCTTTAGTATCTTTTACTGAGGTTAAAATATACCTTTCCCAGTGGTCCTTCTTGGCCTGGGCTAAACTTTTATTACAGTTTACTTGTGCCTCTTTCATTAAGTCCCAGTTTTTAAATGTCTCTTTTTTATATATAACGATGTGTAATATCGCTTTGCTTTTACTGCCTTTTCACAGTCTTCGTTCCACCAGTCGTGGCCTTGACATGTTTTTGGTTTATTACCATTTCTTGGGGTTGGTATACTATCCCTAGCGGCGTGTAGCACCGTTTCTCGGAGGTTTAAATAGAATGTTTCAATGTCTTCTGAATAGACATCCTTTAATTCTACAGTAGATAACTGCGAGTTAAAAAGAGCCCAGTCAGCTTTCTTATAGTTAAAAGCGTTGTTTAAAATAGGTTCTTCGGTTTCAGCTCCGCCATTAAAGATGGTTAATATGATGGGGAGGTGATCAGAGCCCAGGGTGTCTGGGAAGGTAGTCCACTCGGAGATTGGCAATAGAACAGGGCTGGTTAGTGTTAGATCGATGGCAGAGCTGCGCTGGTCATTTCTTTGGGCCAGTCTTGTGATGCTGCCATCGTTTAGGATACATAAATCAGAATTGCTGATGTTGTCCTCCAGTTTACAGTGTATGTTGTTAGTCCTGGTTTCTTTAGGGTGCCAGAGTTTGCTGTGTTCATTAAAGTCCCCGGCGATCACCCAGTGACAGGTGTCGTTTGTTAAGTCCTTTAGCCAGGCCGAGGTGTTTTCGTGAGGGCAGCCCCGGGGGTAATATATATTTAAAATGTTTAACTTTTTTAGTGTTGGGACCTTCACCTGAATTAGGCAGGAATAACTATGTTCGCTTGCTGTTACAGGGGAGGTTAGCGCTGAGAATTGTAGGCCTGTTTTAACGTATGTTGCTACCTGTGTGTTTTTTCTATCGGTCAAGTCGACTATGGGTGGGAAATAGAACCCTGGGATCTCTGGCAGTTTGGAGAAGGGAACATGAAGTGATTGCAAAAGCAGGATGTCACTCTTTTGTTCTTTTAAAAAGTTCAGCAGCTGTGCTATATTAGTGTTCATAGATCTGCAGTTCCACTGTAGAATTTTTAGTCTATTTTTGCTGCGTAACTGGGCTGAGGTTGTATTATTTGACGCCATTGCGACGGAAAAGAGAAACAGGAAAGACAAACAGGTGGACGTTAATCTGTCTCTTCTCTCCATTAAAGGGTTAATTTTAGTTGGTGGATTTCTTTAGCAGTAAGGTCTTTTGATCCTGCCAGAGATCCCAGGGCCAGCATGGTATCGCTGGGTGAGATGGGGCCTAGGCTGGTGTTAGTGATGGTATTAAACATGCCTACCAGTGTGTCTATCAGTGCCCCGGGACTTTGCTTTGGCCTGGCCTCGACCATGCCGACCAGAGCGTGTTCCACGAAATCCAAGAGCGGTGTAGGGGGTGACTTTTTTAGTCTGGATTTTTATTAAAACTATCTCGGCTAACTCTTTTTCTGCCTCTCGTTGGGCTGCCTTTGTTGATTCGATCATGCCTTCTTGTACTTTGCTCATGACTTTTGAAAATATTTCGTTGATCATTTCGTCTGGGTTAATGGTTTTTGGTTCGGTTTGTCCCTCGTTCAAGTCTAGCTCTTCGGGGGGAGGGTTATGCTTTTGTTTATCCAGCTGTTTTTTTGCGGAGAGCAGGGACGGGGTGTTTCTTAATTGTGGAGGTGGGGGGTATGTTTGCTGCATCACGCACAGCGTCTCTGCCACGCCCAGCCGCTTTTGCATAGCCGGGCTCTGGTGTGGAGGTAAGCCTCGCCGGCTGCGCGCGCCAGAACTCATCGCGCCGCTCAACAGGGCCTGTCTCTGTTGTGTGTTTGTTAAGTTTTTCTTTTTCTTGAGTTACTTCGATTCGGGCTCGGTGCATGGCCTCTGAATATGGTATGTAGGTGGCCGAGCGGATTGTGTTTGCCCGCATGCGCAATCTGTATTCTTTGCACCCTTGATAGGAGGAAGAGTGACCCTCTTTGCAGTTTACACATGATCTTTCTTTGTCACAGCCGTTTCTGTCGTGGCCGTAGGAGCTACACCTGCCGCACGTTGGTTTCTTTGCTCTGCAGTGAAACTTAAGGTGACCCAGTTTCTGACAGAAGGTGCAGCGCCGCACCTGGCAGGCGAAGGCCTCCACCCCATAAACCTCCCCCTCCAGCACCACACTCTCCGGCAGAACCGCGGCCCTAAATGTGATCCGCACGGCCTCTGAGGCCTTACTCTCTTTTGTTTTTAGTCTGCGGATCTGTCGGACGGCGGTCTCGCCTTTTTCGACCAGGCCCCCTCCATCAGTCCGAATCCGCACAGTAATGGTCATTTCTTTGAGGTCCTCGTCCGAGTGGAACAAGGGGACTCTTTTTATAACTCCCTCTGTTGTCACCTCTGGGGTAAAGGTTTTGATCTCAATGCTCCCTATCTCTGTCAGAGACAGGAGTTTTTTTTGTTGGGCATGTGAGACGCACCCCACCAGCACGCTTCCTCCGGGGAGTTTGCGCACTGATAGGATGGGTCCCACTGCTAGTGTGAAGGTTTTTAGCCTGTTTAGACCCAGGCCGTGAAGTGTGGCAGGGCCTTTTTTAAGATCCTCGCATATCACTGGATACTCGAGAAAGACTGGTGGGGGGTTTGATGTTTCTGGGAACAAAGTTTTTCTTGTACTTGTCAAGGTTCTTGGGTTTTGTTTTTGTTTTTTGGGAGGAGGGTTTTCTTCTGAAGTTGGGATTTTCTCTTTTGTAGCGTCAACGACAGGTACCTCTGTCCCGGCCGTTTCGGACTGTGCTGGTATATTTTGGACAAGGGTGGTTTTCCTTTTCTTGGATTTTTTTCTGTTTTTAACAAGAACGTACTCGTCCTTTTTTTCTTCTTCGTCTACAGTATTTTCTTGGGTGATCTCATCTCCTGACTCGGTAGACATTGATCGGGAGTGTGGCCTCTTACAGGGGGACCCCACCCCCGAACAGCTGGCCGACGGGGAAACCCTGCGTTTTTCGAGTTTGTTCTGGAGTAATTTGTTTTTCAGTCTTTGGGCAACTGACTCTGAGCCCCCAGGGGGGACAGACCCTTTGCTCATGGAGACATCCTCACTTTTGTTTACTTTTTCTTTGACAGGGGGGTGAAGGGGATCTAGGTCCCACTCGTTCATAGTTGAGTCGTTTGTTGAGTCTCCGTCCTCATCAGTCTCTAGACTGGTATCAGTAAGGTTTGGCATGTTGGACAAGTTGGGCGGGGGAGGGAGGTGGGCACTTAGGCTCCACTCCTCCTCTCTTAATCCGGAGGAATTCAGGGGTAGGTCTGCTAGATAGCTACAGCTAAAGACACTATCCTCCCACTCATTCATTCAGGACACTCACATACAGGCGGACGTGGTCCTATATAAACAAGAGGCAGTCAGTAGCAATGAGCGTGAGAGTGTGCACTGATGAGTGCAACTGTTTGTAAAAATATATCGGCCAGTACAGCACCAGGGCTATTTGTTTGTTGGCTAAAGCACCAGCACCCTATCTGTTTGCCTGCAAAAGCACGAGGGCTTAAAAAAACAAACCAAAAAATCCCCGGTTTAGCAACTCAGGACTAAAAGGCACGTTAAAAGCAGAGCTAGGACAGCTCACGACTTAAAAGAAATAAAAATTAACAACAACGAAGAAACAGTAAGAAACCAACGAGCACGGTGGTCTAAAAAACAAACAAAATCAGCATCAAGGGCTATGCTTACCACTGGGCATAGAAATAAAAGAAATAAAAGGGCCTCAGCAACGAGGCGCGGAAATAAAAGTGACCAGAGTTAAATCAAGCCCCCGGTTAAGGTCGAAAGAAAGTCACCGGAGCGTTAAGCGGAACAAAGAAAACAAAGAGCCCAAGCATAAACACAAGCAAACAGCGGCCAAAAAGGCAAAGTGAACAGCACAAACCGTAGCAGGCCAAGTAGTAAAAACAGGTAGTTAAAAGTCAGGTGTAAGCACGAAGCGTTGAGCGTTGGTGGCGTGAGAGCAAAACAAAACGAAGCAACCTCAGCAGAATAAACGCAGTAGAGAAGCAAGCAATGTAAGGCAGACCGCTCACCCAGCACAACACCGCACAGACACAAGACACAAGACACGTAGAAATGTGAGCGAAAACTCGATGTGAGAGCGAGTTGACAAATGCGACCTCTCTCAAGCTCGTCGGAAATACACTGATTCAGCCCTCTATCACATGCTCCTGGATGATGTTCTGTTGTCTGGTAGTGAGGTCAGCTGCTACAGTGATGTTCTTCCTTCTAAGCGCTTATCTGCCTGCAGTTGTGAGCACTTCTAATTTGTCGGACCATCTTGCAAATCTTGCAATCATTGGTTGTGGCCTTGCTGGGTTGCTGTCGTGCTTTTTGTTTCCTGCTTCTTCTTCTTCTTGCGTTCGCCGTCACACCATCAGTTTAGTCTGCGAGACGAATGACGTCGTGGCTTCCAGGTCTAGTCTGCTCCCACAGAGTTTGGTGCGGAGAGGGACTGATGCTGGCCACACTTTGTCTCTGATTGGTTTGAGTTGGGGGCATGTCATTAAGACATGTTCTGGAGTCTGGTCTTCCAGACCACAGGGACAGGTTGGTGATGGGGTCAGCTTCAGCTTCCTGAACATGTGGGCGTTGAGGCGACAGTGACCAGTTCGTAGTCGCATGATCACTACTTGCTGCCATCGTTCTAGGAGATGATATGCGTCTCTCGTGGATTGTGGTCGCATTGCTGCCTTCACGAGGGTTTTCTTTTCAGCGAAGCTGACTGGGTTGTCTGGTTGTTCCTCCCTGGCTCCGAGTTTGGCGAGCTCATCAGCTGTTTCATTGCCTGGAATTCCGCAGTGTGCTGGAACCCATTGCAGGACTACTCGTCGAGTCTTGGCAAGCTCCTGGAGTTTCTCCATCAGACGAGGAAGTTTGTTTCCTGCAAGGGCTTCCAGGGCAGACAGTGCATCGGAGAGGAAAACAACTTGGGGGCATTCGCTTTCCGAGTCGTGAATCATGGAGGCTGCTTGCATGATGGCCTGAACTTCTGCTGCATAGTTTGAGCAGTACTTTCCTGTTGGTATCCCTGCTGTAGAAGTGTGCCCCTCAGGAGATCTGACAAGTACACCTGCTCCTCCATTGGCCACGGCGTTTGTTGCTGAACCGTCTGTATACGCGTGGATCCAGGCGTCTTCAGGGTACCGTTCAGCAATCATGGCGAGTGTTAGGGTGCGCCTGGCAGTGTCGTTCTGGGAATCTCTTGAGGTAACGTAGGGGACTGTGGTGGAGATGTGAAGATTCTTGTAGTCTTCATTCCATGGCTGCGGCAGATCTGAGAAGCTGATTGGTAGTGCTGATGTAGGTACAGAGGCTTGGTGCTCTCTGGCAAGTCTCTTGCTTTCATGTAAGAAGCTGCTGCGCTTGAGGCGGTTCTTTGTTAGGTTATCCATCCTCTTCTTCATCGGATGTGCAGGCAGGCACTTGAATTTCTCTGTCTGAACCATGACCTTGGCGTCTCTTCTCTGACTGAGGGGTTGAATGGCAGCAACTTCTTCCATGGCCTTTATTGGTGTGGATCTCATCGATCCAGTAATGATCCTGAGGGCTTGGTTTTGGACCCTGTCCAGTGTCTGCTGGTGGGTCTTCGCTGCTGCAGACCAAGCTGTGTAGCCATACTCAAGATGGGGCCTGACTGCTCCCTGGTAGACTCGCTTGAGTATCTCTTCGTTTGCTCCCCAGCTGGTTCCGGCTAGCTTCCGCATGATGGCAAGCTTGCGCCTGGCCTTTGCTTCAGCATTGT